>NW_009209739.1:99519-141314 GCF_000690835.1 Fulmarus glacialis
TATCAACACTGTTTTCAGCACAAATCCAAAGCATAGCCCCATACCAGCTACTATAAAGAAAATTAACTGTATCCCAGCCAAAACCAGCACAAGGTGTCTGGTTGCTCTTGCTCAAGCTAGGACCCATGTCCCCTTCCCTCTCCTTCTTACCATAGATCATCACATGCTCACTCCCTTGTCTCTCTCCTACTATCCCCTTACTGGGGTCCCAACTACGGTCTCTTAACCGCTTACACAATGTCCCGTGTTGTTAGCTCCGTGCTCTCTCATTTATTCCTTCTTACCTGTGTCAGACAGAAACAGATTGTGGCACATGTACCTCCTGCCAGTGCTGAAGCACATAGGAGAGTGGGTGCAGGAGCCGTGGCCTGGCACAGCCCAGATGAGGCTGATCAATGGTAATTGTGGGTGTATAGATAGTTCTCCTGTGGTTCATGTAGAGTTTGGAAGTTTTGCTGCCAATGCCTGTTGCCAGTACACGTCTTTGAAGTGGATTACATACCACGAATGTATCCTGTCCCCAGCAGCTCTGAAACCTTCAGACTACACTAATACAATTACAATGGCTGTAATAGCCTACTGTCTGGTTCTGTGTTTAGAGAAGTCTGGTATCAGTGCACATCTTTGTTTATCTGTAATTGTACATTAACAGAGAGTCTGGAAAAATGGTACTTGTTATTGTTTCAGACATTCTTTATAAGTCTTTTTATTGTCAACGATCCTTAGAAAGAAAAATATTGTGGCAAAAGAGTTATGTTGGATTTATATTATTCTTTGGGACCAGCAAAATCTCTTCCAGTCATATTTTATCTCCTTGTCCGAACTTGTGTTTGGAAGCATGCAAAGATCAGGGATTAGAGGAAGGAAATTAAAATGTCAAAAGGAAAATGTAATTAACTTTATCATAAAAGCTTTTGAATTCTTCTGTATTATGAAGAGGCAGTACCCATAGCTCTTCGAATGTGCTAAGTATAATACTACACTACTCCTGGAAGTCATGCAGTAAAATTTGAAATGTAGCTTCTTCAAATAAGTTAAGCAGTATGGTATTGTACATCCTATCCTATGCAGAGAACATGCAGGTCTGCTTCCTTAGTCACCTGAGGGAATTTGGTTTCAGTGAATAAAGAAGGACATTTTCTAAAATGGCAACAACGGAAAAGAATTTCATAGAATCACAGAAGGGTTAGGGTTGGAAGGGACCTTTAAAGGTCATCTAGTCCAACCCCCCTGCGATAGGCAGGAACATCTTCAACCAGACCAGGTTGCTCAGAGCCCCGTCCAACCTGACCTTGAATGTTCCCAGGGATGGGGCATCTACCACCTCTCTGGGCAACCTGTGCCAGTGTTTCACCACCCTCATTGCAAACAATTTCTTCCTTATATCTAGTCTGAATCTACCCTCTTTGAGTTTGAAACCATTCCCCCTTGTCCTGTCGCAAGAGGCCCTGCTAAAAAGTCTGTCCCCGACTTTCTTATAAGCCCCCTTTAAGTACTGAAAGGCTGCAATAAGGTCTCCCCAAAGCCGCCTCTTCTTCAGGCTGAACAACCACAACTCTCTCAGCCTTAAGAATGATCTTGACATCATTTTCTTCACATTACTGTGGACTAAACTTGTCTTCCTTAGTTCCTCCAAAGATACAGCGTGGGCCTCGAGTTTTGAAAGTCCAGGCTGGCCACAGAGTTGACATACCCTGCAGTGCCCAGGGGATCCCTCCCCCAACAATCACTTGGTTCAAAGGCAGAAGTGCTGTGCCGATAGATGGTGGGCAGTTTATCCACAGCCTGGATGGAGCTCTAAGCATCAGCAACGTCCAGCTTCCCGATGCCGGAATCTACAAGTGTGTCGCTAATAACGTAGCGGGTAGTGACGCGTCGGAGATAACCGTACAAGTTCAAGGTATTTATGTTAGGGCTGTAATCTTGCCTCCTGCCCTGGCTAGGTATAATTTCATACCAGTGCTGTCTGGTTTATGTTTTGGAGAGCAATGCTCTTTGCTGTTGACTGGTACATGATGCAAAATCCAAATCTGTTTTAGATGTTATGTTCTGATGTTAATTAAGGAAAATTAGAATAGGCAAATAGTCTTTGGAGAGTTTGCAGAAACAAGAAAAAGAAACTCAAAATATATTACTTTTTTTTTTTTAATAAAAAAAAAATCATCAAGCTACTTACGATTTGGGTTTGTAGTAGGTAATTAAAATCAGATTCCAGTATGGGAAACCTCTTTTTCAAATATTATCTCCATGTGTTCAGATGTCTCACATTTTCAGTGACTGTCTCTGAACCTCAAAGCCTGGTGTCACAGCTTTGAATGGAACTGGAATTTTGCATGAGCTGAAGTTGAGCTCTTCGCTTAGTTAGTATGCTATTGAAATGGTGATGGGGCAACAATGGTCAACGTGCCAATTTAAATATGTAGTATAATTCCTCACTTGATGGGCTGACATATATCAATGTAGCATGAGTAACATAAACTAAGCAGGAATTATTTCTTCTTTGTAACAGTTAAAGGCAACATTCCGATCCTTTTGGGTTAGAGGTGCTGAGAACCGCTTGTTACAAACAACAAAGAACTGCCAGTAACTTTATTTAATTATAAATAATATTCTTTGTATAGTCTCAGTCCGCACACAAGTTTAAAATGAGATGCAAGAATAAAGGATGGAAGTAGTACTAATATGTGGTATGAGAAAAAACAGCTTAAATAGTATTTTTCAGATTTTGCAGAAACACTGTCTCTACCTGCAAAACAAATATAGCGGGTTTGAGAGAGAACCAGTTTCAGTCAAATTTGAAAGCCTCTTTGTACTGCTTACTTCCTAAATATTCCCATTGACATCAGGACTGCTTGTGTAGTACACTTCATCAATGTAAAGGGGGTTTATTGGAGTCTCTCCTTGTGTGAAGGAGAGACACTTAGAAGTGTTATGTATTGCCAGACTGTATTTTCACATTTGGAAGCAGAGGTCAAGAATTTTATTGGGGTCTAATTTTCCTTCAGAGTCTCCTACTATTGATGATCTGGACCCTCCATACAATAATCCCTTTCAAGAAAGAGTGGCAAATCAACGCATTGCATTCCCATGCCCAGCAAAAGGTGCGTATCATTGTTACCACCTTACGTGACAAAAGTATATTTTTCTGTTGACCATTGAAAATTACTAAGTTTCTGTGTACTCCTTGTCATGGTAAAAATGTACAGTATTTTCCATATATACTTTATGTGGAAAAATTCAAACTAACAGCGATTTAAATAACCACCATGTACAGAAGTTCTGTGAAAAGTCATTGCTAGCCAACAAGGATATTATAATGTTTAGGACTAAGATTTTTAATGTTAAAATCATATTGTAACAGTCGGGGCTTCCTCTAAGTTTGAAAGCTCATGGCCTCCCTGTGCATTGTTCTTGCCAGTAAGACTTCCAGCAAGCAGTGGGAATTGTTTGAATCTTTCTTATCCTGAGCTGAGCGAACCGTTTCTTGAAGTTTCACCGTTTTCTTGTTAGGTGTTCCAAAGCCTGTCATCAAATGGCTACGTAATGGAAGAGAGCTGACAGGCAGTGAACCAGGGATTTCAATTCTGGATGATGGGACACTGCTGATTATAGCTTCTGTTACACCTTCTGATAATGGAGAGTATATCTGTGTGGCAACCAATGAAGCTGGAAGCACAGAAAGAAAATATAACCTGAAAGTTCATGGTAAATACTAAATACAACTGTTGGGGAACTGTTTTTGAAGAACATCTTCTATTTTATTGTTGGAAATTGCATGCCCCAAATCTGCCTTTGTGCAGTTAAATTATAAAACCTCATAAACTTGCATTTCTATTATTCTGATACTCTCTGTATTTTTTCTATTGTTTCTGTTCTCTGTGACTTTATGCACAAACCATCTGTGTTTTGCTCAAAGAGCTAGATGCATCTCATTTGTGGAGGGCTCTAGTTGTACTTGAAAACTTTAATGCAAATAACAAATGAAGACTTTTGTACTGTAGAAATTAAAGATTGGGTGATAGATCTGCGTTTCAAATCTAAATATGAGAAAAGTTATTTGTCAGAATGAACATAGAATACGAGAATTCTTGCTCCTGATATTCTTCTTCCAGAATCCTAATTGGAAAACAGAAACTCTACAGGTGGCCTTGAGATACGTTTTGATATTTTGCTTCTTACAGAGTACTTTTATGCCAGCCTATTCACTTCCCATGACAGTTAGTTCTGATGCCTGAGCAGGATTATATCCTTATCTTTATTCTGAGAAAAGAGGAATTCCATCTTGTGTGAGCAGGGCTCATCAGTGGGGTTTGAACTTTCTAATCCACCAGATAAGGCCATTCTTTTTGCATTCATAGTGGGACAAATGATAGGCAGATGTTCTTGGAGATGACTGGAGCAGTGAAGAGGAAGGATGACTCTCTGGAATCTGCTTCCTTTATATGCCAAGCAAATAACGTGGGATTTTAAGATTAAGATTAAATTTAAGTTTAAATAAAATTAAATTTAAGATTAAATTTTAAGATTATTCTCTTCAAATGTTGATGGTGATTGTGTTTGAGTGAATTTCCCTGGGAGTCTGTTATTGGGCAAGAGGAGACTGTTTTCTGAGAAAGAGAAGAAAGGGCACAGGGAGATATGTCCAGAGCCAAAAGGCAAATGGAAACGTTGGGGAGGGAATGAAAAAAGTATGAGAAATTCAGATTACAGTGGTCCTTGACTTGGGGGGAAGGAGGAAGTGGGGAATCACTGGAATAGAAGCCTTAATACATGACTTTGAGCTTTCTTGTAGTTCCTCCTGAAATTAGAGATCAAGAAAAGGTGACAAATACATCTGTAGTTGTTCATCACTCTGTAAGTCTCTTCTGCGAAGTATCTGGTAACCCCTTCCCAATCATCTCCTGGTATAAAGAAGATATCCAGGTATGTACGATTAACCTACTTGAAGTAACATAGCCATCGTCAGTCAGTTTTGTGTTGACTTTTGAGTGCTTGGTATGAGAACTCATTTAAAGTAAATACATGTGCATGCCTTTATGTATATTTAAACTGCACTAAGAACACCCACACAGAAAGCCAGCTAAATATGGCTAATCCATTAATTCAGCTGTTCAATAAGTCAAAAGTAAACTTTTTATTTTCAGGATTCCTCTAGGAATTAGACTTAGCAATCTCCCAGTATTGTAGATGCCAGAGTCCTTACACAGGGGACAAATAACGGTATTTTCTCCATTCTGTGGGTGGAGAAATAAGAACTCTTGGAGGTGATTTGGATTCCTCAGGATTATCCTTGAGTCCTATGCTTCCACTTGTAGCTGACAAGTGATAGTTTAAGATGAGGAGAGGGACGCCTTATGCACCTTTGTGACTGACCATTACTGATCGATGAAGAATTTCTTTGGTTTTCCCACTCTCTATTGTATGTTGAGCTACAAGTCATATTGAATAGATTGCAGAAGTTGAGGAGATTAGTGCTGTAACTGAAAGGGGAAACAGATTATCCTTAGACTAAAACTACCATTTTCTTATAAAAATCCAGCTGTGATATTTGGCTGATGTAACTTGGATCACATAAGGCTAATGTCTCGGGTTCTTTTAAGGTTGTGGAAAGCAGTACTCTCCAGATTTTGCACAATGGGAAGATACTGAAGCTCCTTAAAGCTGCTACTGATGATGCTGGACAATATTCATGCAAAGCCATAAATGTAGCAGGAAGTTCTGAGAAGCTGTTTAACCTCGATATACTAGGTTAGTTCCATGTTTTTGGTTTTTGTTTGGGTTTTTGTTTTTGTGTGGGTTTTTTTTTTTTAAGATGGTGATCTGAAAAACAGTTGATAGTTGAGAAGCCATTACATTCAATTTATTATAAATTAATTCTTCCTCTCACTGCCCATTAAATATTGGCTGCTGAAACACTCTTCATGGTGGCTTTTGAAGACTGAAAGTTTGCCGTTCTTGTAGTAACACAGACAAAATGCTGCTTTTCATTTCTGGATTTTGGTCTTTGGTACTTCGTTTTGTATTTTGCATGTACAGCAGTCTAACAGAGGAGTCTTCTTACGTATAGTTCACCAGCACAAGTGTGGAAGTGCTTGTCATGGTAGAAGTGATGATGTGATCCAGGAGGAGTCACTTTGCAGTGAAAAACTAAAGTTGTTTCAAGGGAGTAGCATGATCCACTACTGCATTTCTGCCAGTTTCATAGCATACCTTCCTGGTTAAATACCAGTTCTTCCTGTAATGTTTGTCTTTTTGAAGTTCCACCAAGTATAATAGGTGCTGATACCCCTGGTGAAATTGCAGTCATCCTCAATCAGGAAATCAGTCTGGAATGTAGAGCCAAAGGCTTCCCTTTTCCTGACATTCACTGGTTCAAAGATGGCAAGTAAGTATATTATAGCTTTTGTGATTTGTGTCTAGGTTATTCCTCACTTAGAATGTAGAGGAAGAAGGTGCATTGTACCAGCAAGCTCAGCTTTTAGCTATTTAGTGTTACTGTCAGCAGATAAAATTTGTGGTGGTGTGAGGTGGTAAGTTCTTTAGTCGAAAGTTAGCATCCTGCTTTTCTTTGTGAACTGTCCCGTTACTGACACTGGCACTTGCAGAGCAGATTTACAGTATTTGAAGCCAAACAATGCTTGAACCAAGACAAATGTGACCATTTCTTTGAATTTATTGTATCTGGGTTATTTTAAACATATCATTAGTTAAAATACAGTCGTTTTGCTGACATGATTTTTTCATTGGTAGACAGTACCCATATCAAACATTTTCTAACTAGTGACTTGCACAGTTCTGCATATATACTTTAAAGGTTTTAAAACATTTGTAGCCTGCATGTTTCAATTCTTCATCTCATCTTCTAGGAAAGCATACCAAGAGAAGAATTCTTGGTGGCTTAAATATTAGCTGAAAACCAAAATGGGCTGTGTTTTTTAAATAGTGTTGGTGTTTAACAATGTAGTTCAGTACAGGCATTGGCTAGTACTCACAGATATTCTGATGTGACAATTCCTTATTCTTTTGTATTGGTATGTTGACATTTTCATCTAGCAAATGCAGGCATTTTGTTATCAGCAAAGGACTGTCATGACCTAAGTAATTAGAAAAAGAAACTGAGATCAGGAGTAGGACTCTGGCTCTGATGCTGGCATCCTGGATGACCTGAGTAAAGTACTTTTGTGCTTTGATTTCTTCTAAAAACTAGGAATAAAGTTATTTATAATAGTTTGTCACTTTATGGTGGCTCTTTGGATTAATGCTGTTGCTCTAGTGCTAAATGGTACTCTTTAATGGTACAATTACTGCCATTAAAGGACCCCTTCTTATTACTGTCAGTTTAAATTAATGTTGAAAGGATGGGGTCAGAGTTCTGTGAATCAAAATAATCTCTATTCCAGGCCCTTGTTTTTGGGTGATCCCAATGTTGAGCTTCTGGACAAAGATCAAGTTCTACACATAAAGAGTGCTCGAAGGATTGACAAAGGTCGTTATCAGTGCAGCGCCACCAACACGGCAGGCAAACAAGTTAAGGAGGTCAAGCTGATCATCCATGGTAAGTTTATAGAATGCCTGATCCTAGAAGATCCTTTAATTTTACTCATAAGATTTCTGTTTTGAATGGAGATGCTCAGACAAACATAAATTAAGGTTCTGATCTTGCAAAATTTGTGTATAAATGTAACTTAATAGTCATCTGTCAACAAAGTGATCTTTTTGAGCATTTATGTGTGTCAAGTTAAGTATGGATGTAGTCTTTGCAAGCTTGGCCTTTAAATGGCTTTTATGTGCTTTTTATTAGTTTTTAATTGGTGAAAGCCAAAAATCTTGAAGGGCCATCTCAAATTTTGCTATTAATTAGTTTCAACTGCGTAATTTTATTATCACATTGTGATATATTGTAATGACACAATGTGATGTGTCATTATTTTGATCTGTCTTAGGGAGGAGAAAATTAATTAGAAGAATTTATTTTAATACACTCATGGTCTTATTTTCCTTAACCTAGTGCTAGGAGTAAATTCAGCCAGGAGTAAGTTAAAGTTAGTGCAAAAGTATAAAGTGAAGTGCAAAACCAGTAAGAATCAGACCCAAATAGTCTTTGGAAAAGAATGTTCCAGATGACCTTCAGGTAGTGTGGTATGTCATCTTGCTTAAATTGATGTAAATTAAGGTCATTTATAGCAAGAGAAGAAATGCTAGCATGAGATAACCACGTTAACATTATTATTATTTTTGTGAAGTTTATAGCCCACTGAGTATACTTTTTGTGTTTTCACAAGCAGTGGAGTCTTAGCAAAGACATGGAGAACATACAATTCCTGTGATTAGTGTAGATAAGTTTAATGTAAATTAGGAGATTATCAGTTGGGAGAAAAGGAGGGGAAAGATTCCTGGAAGAAGGAAGAAGTAGCTTTTGAAGGAAGACTTCAAAAAAGACAAGAGAAGAAGTTTTTCAATTTGGAAAACAAAGAACGCGTGAAAGCCCAGACAGACCTGTAAACTGAGAGAACACAGTGCTATCAGAAATTAGGGGGAAACAAGTGCAGAAATATATAGGTGAGATAGCACTTTTGTGCCCAGAGTGTGACATGTAGGAATTTGAATCTGTGAGCCGTTAAGCTGATGAGTCCTCATTTGCTATGGATTTGCTTCTGAAGATTTTGTGTCTTTTCTTCTGATAACTGTGAACTTATAAAACATTATTTCCCTCATCTGGGACGTTTCTGAAGCATGGAGCAACCACATGCACAGAAAAAATGCCTGTACACAAATCATAGTGAAGTCTTCTTCCATCGGGAGCAAAGAAAATGCTGTGAGGACTTGCAGGTGATTGTGGCTGTTGTGAGATTAGAGGAATAAAAAACCCCACACAAATAAAATCCTCGCAGATGACTAGACCTTACTTCAGGTTCTACAGGAGAGAGGTGAATTTGTGATAGTAGAATGGAATCTTTCTTTACGTTTAAATTTCTCATGAATTCTGGCCAAACAGAAGCCTACGGAGTAAGTGAGGGACTTAGATGCTAATTCTTGCTAGTTCTTACTTTGTTTTAGCTGTTTAGCCCTACTTTTGGCGTTGATATTTTCCCAAAACACCATGTTAAAACTGTTCCCCATCTCTGTGGATGAAAGTATTTGCTGATAGAGAAATGCATTCGCCTTTGAACTGGGTGTGTTTCAGCATATTTTATAGGTTTGTGTATTTTTGCACACAAATTATTTAATTAGGAAATTATTTCATCATGGTTTGATGATCTGCAAGACCCATCTTATAGGTGTAGATCCATTCACTGACACTTTGCTTTACATTTCTGCAGTGGCATTTCAAATGAACGCTATGGAAGTCAGTGGAAGTCTAGGATATACTGAGCATGTTTGGCAGCAGAGGAGTTAATGAGTCTGCCAGATGTGTCTGGTACTTTCAGCAGTCATAAATTTAGTTGTTGCCAATTGCACTGTGTTTTTATTACTTCTACAGAGATTTACGAACTCTTTATATTGGCTGATTTACACGAGAGCTTGTTTGCTAGAAAAATCTGAGTACTGCTGCTGCCTAGCGAGCAAGGGAAATGACTATGGGCCAAAAGTTTCAAAAATAGGAGCATAAAGCTAGACTGTTAAGCTCATATTTAGTCTCAAAGTAAGTGACTTCATCTTCAGAAGTTTTGAGTACTGAGCAGTTCCCAGTCGTAGAGGCTCTTGGATGTATGTATGCAGGTCACTGTTCCTTGTTGGGAGGATGCGCCTCCCAAGGTACACAGGGATTGCTCTTTCCCCCTCAGAGCCAGGGAAGAGGCCGAGCCATGCCCAAATGCATTGCAGGGCGCATGGAGGCCCAGCACATGTTGGAGCCTAGAAGGTAAAATGTTTCCGGGTACCTCTAGTGGGGCAACAATGCTTTGCAGTGCCCCTTGCTGTGTTACTTGTTTCTTAAGTATATGGTGGCCCTTTGATGTTAGATTCCTTTTATGTTGTGTTCACTTCATGCTTTCAATGCTCGGTGTGCCCCAGAGAATTGAACAGGCAATGCATAACTCTGCTGTGAAAAAAACAAACAAAAAACACAGGAAGGGTTGGAAGTCTGATTAAGCTAAAATCTTTTATTCTTACAGCATTCTAATGTTTAATCTATTTAAATCTACACAGAGTTGTATACTAAGGCTTTTTAATACTGTTGTTTTGTCTTTTGAAATAGTCCCTCCTAGTATTAAAGGAGGGAATATTACCACAGAGGTGTCGGCGCTTCTTAACAATCTTATAAATTTGGAATGCGAAACCAAGGGAATCCCTGTTCCTACTATTACATGGTACAAAGATGGACGCCCAATTATTTCCAGCCCCCAAGCTCTGTATGTGGATAGAGGGCAATTCCTGCAGATACCTCGGGCCCAAGTATCAGATTCTGCAAAGTACACTTGCCGCGTGACCAATGCCGCTGGAGCTGCTGAAAAAATATATGACGTGGATGTCTATGGTAAGCAAGAGTTTATTGAACTTGGTTATTTGCCATGTTACAGGAAGTGAGTTTTGAAAGCTTTTCTGCCTTCGTAACGTCAGCAGCCTTTACAGGCCTGTCAAGGGTGAACAGCAGTCAATTGTTGCGTTTAAAGACTGGCCTGTGTTAGCAGGTCCGTGTAGAGGGAGCTTTACATTCTATGCTTTCCGTGACTCTCAAAAAGCTCTTGACTTCAGGGGCCTTGATACCATGCTTTAGTGAAGTATCAAAACTATTTCTTCTCCATGTATCCTTTCTCTCTCGCATGTGCATGTTGAACAACACTTACCTGAAATACCCACTCTGGGTGGGATCTTTAGCGTACTGTTTTAAGACCTTTAGATTTAGTTCTTCCGTCTCACAGCCCTGCAGATCCTCTATTTCATACAACTGGTCAATATTGAACTACATCGTTTGAATTCTCTGTTTCCCCTTTGTCTTGGCTTGCCCCGGTAGCAAATTCTCACATGAAATTGTGCGTGACATAATGGCATATAGAGCCAAAGTGAGTGGGGAGGAACTAACCCATTTGCTCTTAATACATTTTCTGGCTACAGAATTAATCACTTGCAATATATTGTTTTCTTTCTACAGTTCCTCCAGTAATTGAGGGCGATGCTGACACAGCCCAGAACAGGCAGGTGGTTGCTGGCAATTCACTGACGTTAGAGTGTAAAGCTGCTGGAAACCCTCCGCCTCTCCTTACCTGGTTAAAAGATGGTGTGCCTGTGAAAGCAAGCGACAACCTCCGCGTTGTATCTGGTGGGAAGAAGCTGGAGATTCTGAATGCCATTGAGGCCGACCGGGGCCAGTATTTGTGTGTGGCCACAAGCATAGCTGGAGAACAAGAAATCAAATACGAAGTTGAAATCTTAGGTGTGTGAGCAACAGAACTACTGATTTATCAGATTTCCATAAACCTAGTAAAGCATGGCTTTATTTTTGTTGGTATTGTTATATGAAAGGTCAGTTAGTCAAGTTGCGTACTTAGTTAAACCCAGGCACTCCGCACTTCTGTCCAGCGTTATGGGACAGCTTGAAGAATCTTACTTTCAGGTTAGTTCTTGAAGAATTTTTGTGCATGTGGTAGGTAAATATTATCCTCAGGAATCTTTAAAATTCTTCTAACTTGCCTGTCTAGAAGAAAATCATAGATATGAAAGGAATCCATTAAAAAATATCACTGAGTGGTTGCCTCTGGGGAAAGAACACCCGTCTCTGAATTTGAGCTGTGTTGTGCAAATTTTGAACCTTTCATGAAGATTTTTTTTCTCCTTTTTCCATTGAATCCTTTTCCACGGTCTGAATCTCAGCAGTCCCTTCTGAATGTCTCTAGGTAAATGAGTTATAAAATGTTAATCATATTCTCCTGACATGGAAGGGTTTAAGAACTTTAAAGGCCTGATTTTTAGGCTTTGAACTGCCCTCTTGAAGAACATTGCATACTGTTGCATGCAGATGTAGAGCATCCATTCTGCCGCTCCGGGTATATCTCACTGTTCTTGCTGGTCAGTGAAGGAGCTGGGAGGAGCTGTATGGCAGTGCTTCCTCCTCCTGCGGTAGAATGAGACAGGGTGAAGACGACCTGGAAGAGGGTCCTCTGCACCTTTGTTTTCTCCTTCTGCTGACAGAGGGTGCTAAAAGTCCTGCCCCCCCAACCCCATTCACAAGGTTGTTCAGACAGAATTTGGAAAAAACAAGCAAGAAACAGTAAAAAAGAATGAGAAGAGTAACTTGAAGCCACAAAATATGATTGGGTAGATGTTTTTCTTCAAAAAGGAACAGTGATGAGCTGCAAATCTGTATGTGTCCCAAAGTGAGATAGATGCCAAGATTTTTTTTTTTTTTTTTTTTTTAACATTACTATTTGAGATAGACTTTTGTGACATTTCTAATGCTTAAATGTTTCTGTTGATGGATTTTTCTCTCTCTTACAGTTCCGCCATTTGTGGAAGGTGGGGATGAGCTCTTGGACAACATTGTGATTCTCCATAGCCCTTTGGAGTTGGATTGTTCAGCAACAGGGACACCCTCACCAACTATCACGTAAGGGGATTGGTGTGACAGTAGGAAAAAAAATCTGCTGGTTGATTAGGTTAGCTTGGAGGTAGTCTTTATGGACTGCCCATGTTATTTAGTGATGGTTAATGTGTGGAGAACAAACTCCTGGCTCCACTGAAGACAGCGACAGGCACATGCATGGCAGGATCAGGATTTTGTTTTAAAGTAGTTTGCTATGTTGTGCCAACACGCATGTCCTGGAAACTAGCAAAGATAACAAGAGCTGACAAAACTCTCATTCCCTTGCTAATGCAACTGTACACTTTTCATCTGCCACCAGTGACTGCTTTTGCTTTGGAGATTTCTGTCTGCCTCTGGTGGTGGCATCTGCTTTCACTACTGCTTCCCAGCTGTCACCTTTCTGACTTTTGTGCCTGTTCCCCTATACTCCCTTCTCCTGATAAACCATTTTGGTCCATGGCACTCAGAAAAGCGGAATAGTACCTGACATCTCCAAACCTTCCTAGAAATGCAAATAGAGTTACCAAGACATTCTGTTTAGTAGAATTGTGCATATTTTAGGAGTGTTGCTGATCTTACTTTCATAGAGATCTGAGGTTGTATTTTCTTTTTGGTAGGTGGTTGAAAGATGGTCAACCGGTTGAAGAGGGAGCTGGACATAAGATCTTATTAAATGGACAAAAACTTCTCATCTCTCGAGCTCAAGTGTCAGACACTGGCCGCTATAAATGTGTGGCTGCAAATAAGGCAGGAGAACATGAAAGGGAATTTGATGTTACTGTGCATGGTAGGTTACTCAAGGGCAGGGGAGAAAGCAGCGGACTGCCTCTATTTTAAATTGCTGGCAAGAAGGTGCTCAAATTTTCTGTAAATGTTTATTTGTATTAGTGGGTTGAAAAATTGGAGATGAGAGTAGATGACATAGAAGTAGAGCTGCTCTTACCTGTGGGATATTGCTTCTATATATTTAAATTTATATGTTCAAATGATACTTCATTTTTGTTTCTGGTGCTTCTTGCAGTTCCTCCAACCATCAAATCAGCTGGGACTTCTGAGAGAGCTGTTGTGATATACAAGCCTGTGACGCTGCAGTGCATAGCCAATGGCATTCCCAGCCCTTCCATAACTTGGTTAAAAGATGGTCAACCAGTAAACACAGCCAGAGGAAATATAAGAGTAAGCACTACTCTTTTATGGGATCCAAACCATGAAAGATAGTTACAATAAATTATACATGTTAGTGCTTCTTTTTCTTTTGCTTCCCTCATGCTGTGATATAAAGATGCTAAAGATCCATCATGGACAGGGGTGGGCTTTTGACCTGAATGGGACAGTACCTCAGACTGAATAGCAGTATTTAGTAGACTGAATCCCATTAGACACTTCCATACCAGAAGAGTCCATGACTGTAAATCCAGCATCTGGCTCCTTTCAGTTGTATTTTAACCTTCAGTTAAAAGGTCTGCCAGTTACGAGGTGGCTCTACTCACTTGTCACTGTGAGGCGGAATTTAGATGAGTTTTTCTATAAGCACTGCCATTGCAGCACCTACCTGTACGTTCCCTTCTCATTGTGAGATTCTGACTTTCTATGAACAGCCCTTCCCAGTGCTTGCATGCTCCAGGGGGTTGAGTGCTTGTAATGGCTTTGATTTACTTTAGGCTGGAGCAGTTTTTGACATCTTGCCAGCGGCAGCTCTCTCTGCCTGCAGCCTCCTCCTCACCTTGCTTGCCTGCCCCTGTGCCATCTAGGTCTCCTCACAGCTGTACAGCTAATAATCCTGATGTCCCAGGAACACTGAAGTCTCTGAACTACCAAGACACCTCTTGCATGAATATTAGCCCCAGGTTAGAAGAAAGATGAGACTGGCTGTATTCAGCGTAAACGTCTGCTTTGCCATTATGCTTAGCGGCTCTGCCTGGGATCGTTGTGTAAAGTGGTTCCCTGCTCTCTGTTTTGGTACAGCTGGAGTCTTCAGGCCGTATTCTGCAAGTTGTCAAGGCCCTGCTCGAAGATGCTGGCCGATACACTTGTGTGGCAACAAATGCTGCAGGAGAAGCCCAACAGCACGTTCGGCTTCATGTGCATGGTAATGTTTCTGCCTCTAGTTAGACGCTAAACGTGGCTGTTTTAAGGCAGCTTTTTTACATCTGTATTCCCTTCTCTTTTAAGCTCTCTGGCATTTTTGTTGTCTCTGCACATCCATCTTTCAGTTTTCTTTCTTTCCCACTCCATTAGTAAGAAGTCAGGGCAAAAGCTGTCTTTCTTGGGATTTAGCCTTTCTCGTGTGGTTCCGAGCGCCACAGAAATGAATGCCTTTCCAGTTAACTCTTCTGTTCAGAGGTATCCCAAGAAGCCAAACGCATTGCCACTAACCCACCACTCAGAAGGGTACTCTATGCTTCTGAATCAAGATATGATGTACCACTGTTGGCATTATTAATTTGATCCAAGTCTTCTGGGAAAACAGCATTCCCCATGACCTTGCAGTGGGGAAATTTTGCAGGAATGACTTTGCTGAGAAAGAAACATTCTCTTATGAGGGGATTTTTCAGACTGTTTAGAAGGAATTTTATTTTGCAGCTAAAAATGGTATGAAAGGAATCGGTGAAACTTGAGAAGCTGTTGTTTGCATGTGAATTTAATAAATGCTCTCACCATGATTTACATGTATTTGCCTCAGAAGTGGTCACGAAGTATTGTGCATTCTTGATGTGATCCAATTCTCAAAGGATACAGGAGGTGCGGGAATGGACTGTGGCAAAATGCTCATGATGAGTATGATTATGTCGACTTTCATTGTCAAACCAAATTTCCAGTAACTGGAAAATGTCAAACTGAAATGAAGAGAGATTGCAGTATCTCCGGGGTGAGACTTAGAACGGGGAGCCACACTCCTACTGTGATAATTGCATCATAGTTAATTTTAGTGTCAGTCCCATGCTCACAAATACCTCTTTTTTTCTCAGTCTTCATGTTCGAAGTGTCATTATCTGGTGTTTCTGTCATTTTGCAAGTTTATAGACTTCAGTAAGGTAAAGAGTCTTGCTTTGTTAAAGCCGTGTACAACATTCAGTTTAATGTTACGTGTTCAAGTGAGATGAGCTTGCCACATTAGAAGAATTACTGTTCTATGTTGTGCACCCGTTTCCTACAAGTCCATTTTAAGTGCCATTTTTCCTGAAAAAATATAAAGTAATAAAAATATCGTTTTATTCCTATTAACACTAATGAGGTTATATAATTAGAGCGTATTCTCCTTTCAAAGACGAACTTTCTTGAGAAATTCCTCGGTCATCCAGCAGTTAGTTGAAGCTTGTGCAATTAATTGCCCAAAGTTTCTCAGAGGGCAGTTTACTTTGTGATTGGATGTTTTGCTAGCTGGGTGGCTGAATTAATGAAAACCTGATGCCTTTGTCTTTTCCCAGAACCACCCAGCCTGGAAGATGCAGGAAAAATGTTAAATGAAACAGTGGTGGTGAATAATCCAATCCATCTTGAATGCAGAGCATCTGGGAGCCCTCTGCCAGGTATGCACATGCACCTCTGAGAACATGAAGCAGATCTGATTAAAAGTTTTTGCTTTTATGTGTCTTTTGAAAATAATGGGTATTCTGAATGTGAAGTTAATTCTGTGGTTTTTAAACTAGCTGGAAACTATTAAATGCTATGTATAATGGGAAATGTCAATATATCAACTGACATGGAGTAGGTATTGAGGAATTCAGTAATCCCCACCATTTTTAATTAAATGAATGAAAACCACAAGGGTAATCTACTCCCTTGCGTGTACAGCGATGCCCTGTCCATAGACAAGAATACTGTCAGACTTCTGCTAAATCAGCTTTAAACACATCCACTCTTCTCCCCTGTCAGGTCAATATTTTGTAGCGTAGGGCAGACTTAGAAGAATACCTTGTGTATTGAGTGTGCCTGTCAAATGTGGCCATGTCTTGGACCTTTTCTAAAGGCTGTTGAAATTAATAGGAGGCTCTTTGTTTGGTCTGGGCCCTTTAAGAATGAGTAGGTTTTCTCTGTGTATACAGTGCTTTCTGTGGCTTGCCCTGATGATAAATTGTACTAATGTATTTGTGGGTTCTCCTTATATTCTAAGGTTTGAAAACTAGGCTGTGTATATCTGTTAGTGTTTTATTTTCCTCACATTTTGTGGAATTGTAATTTTTTTTTTTCCTTTTTTTTTTTAAGGGAAATTTCCCATAGAAATCATAGACATTTACCCAAGTGAGAGCTGAGGGAGTTTGGCTCCTGTTTAGACTGATGGATCTTTTGAATTGTTTCTGAACTGAAAAAAATCTAAAGCAATCTAGATTTTAGTTACTTCATTGCTGGGATTCTTTCAGTGCTAGGATTTTTGGATTAGGTCTTTTTTTACAGTTAATCCTTTTTTGTTCTTGTTGTTGAGATAAAAATCTATTTCCTTCTTTTTTCCAACGTGTGTTTTATGTTCCCACCTCCTTCTGATGGATATAAAAATACCGTGTTAATATGAGAATAGTTTTCTGTATTAATTATTGTACAGCAAAACTTGGGGAATAGCATATAATGAATATCTTATATCTAGTATAGCAATTTACTCTTGCGCTGATGATAGTCCCATTTTCAGAAGAAGGGTGTTACTAAATTTCAACTGAGCATCCAGGTTCACCTTCTCCACCTTTTAAAGAATTGATTCTCCACGAAGTATTATTTTCTAGAATCATTTATACCTGTATAAAACAAAATTTGAAATTATTAGGGGTGTATGTAAAATGTTATGAAAACATAAGGATTTTATATCCATTTTGCACTCTTTTTTTCTCATCAAATTGCCAATTATTTTAGGACAAACAATTAAAATGATGGAGTTAATATAATTTATACAATAAAACCAGTTTGTTCACCTCTTCTCTGTACGATGTGACGCTACATACTAATGTCAAGATATGACATTAGCTAAGAAAAGTGATAGCACAACATCACACTGAAAAAGAAGCTTGCCTGCAATCTTGTTCATCAGTCAGGCCAGATTACTTCTTGAATGTGTCTTTCACAGAAAACTTGTGTGCTATGGAAAATGATTCAGTAAGTAGCAGTTTCATCTAACTGAATAGTGAAGTGATGCCAGTAAAACATTAGTTACACATTCTGCTGATGGAGGGTGCCATCTTTTGGCTGAGATGCAAAAAAATCCTCAGATTTTGTTGATTATCAAGTTCCTATAAAATTTTCTTTTGGAGTAATACCAGTTTTCTGGGCTTTATTTTCAGTTTTTCAGCCTGCCAGTTGAACTTTCATTTGGTTGCTTACATTTTGTTCCTGTAAACTTTCCCAGGTGGTTCAGTTTAATGTAGCAATACTTTAGGGTAAAAGGTGAAAAAATTACATATATTATATTGCTGCGTATTTTTGAACAGCTGCTGTTGGCCTTGGTATGAGATGAGTAAATCCTCTATAAGTATGCTTTGTGTGATAATTTTTCGACTTCAGAACATTTTTTTCATAAATACATGGTGTGCATGGATGATAGTGTCAAGTTTGCTATTGAATTCTCTGGGGATGAGTCAGTACTTTGCAGAAATGTTACCGATTTCCTCATTTTCTCGTTACTTTTTGTTGTTATTAATTATGATTAATATTGATACTGGTTTGTAAATGTTGGTGTTATGTATCTGAAAACTTAGGTGAAAGTTTGGAGACTATTTGGTCCCTTTGTTTTTGTATTTTTGGCAACTTTTGCATCTTTCCTTTCATTGTGCAGCTATCACATGGTACAAAGACAATCGTCCACTTACCAGTGCTGCAAGTGCCACTTTTCTGAACAGGGGGCAGGTTCTGCAGATTGAGGGTGCTCAGATCTCCGACACCGGTGTTTATAAGTGTGTGGCTGTCAACACAGCGGGCACAGCTGAGTTGTTTTACAGTCTTCAGGTTCATGGTAAGTGTTATAAAACTTACAAAAAACACCTGCATGCACCACCTTTGCTCTTTTCAAGTTTCACGTCTGCTTTAGCAGACTTACCATCACTCATCACACCATCATACTGGAAGAGATACGGCACAGGTCAGAGGGAAGAAAATTCACTCTTCTGTTTTTCAGTGACATTAGAATACATGTTTTGAATTAGGAAAACGTGGTAGGGGAAGTCTGTTCTGGGAAGAATGAACAGAGGCAGCAGATTTGTGGAAAAGGTATTTGTGTTATCACTTCAGCAATTTGGAAGGCCTTGTAATTGCTGCGTTTTGCTGTAGATGACTTTAAAGCTCACAGTAGACAAAGAAAGGACACATATCAAATGCTCTTTCATAATCCAAGAGTTTTAAAGAAAAATGTACTGTGTCTAATAAGATGAAGGGGAAGCGTGGGTGTTTGCAGACATGAGACACCTGATCAAAAGCCAAATTGGAGCTTTTCCACTGATTTCAGTGGCTTTTGGATGGGGCCGTAATCCAAATTCTTATCTTTGATACATGCATATGCATGTAGCTGATTTTCTGTGGGAGTCTTCCATGCAAAACTGTGGCCCAAATTTGGCACAGTGTCCCCAGCTGAGATGCACGCAGAGTATGTAGTTCCTATTAATGTTAATTAACAAATAATGAGCTGGGCAGTACATTTTGATGGAATTAATGACCATCATGGGAAAAATTGACGGCTCAAGTCATGGTCAAAGGCAATTAACCCCACCCAGTGATTAATTCCCAGGAAATATTTAGAGCCAAGGTCATTATTCTGGTGAAACCGAAAAATGAAAAATAACTCCGAAGTATATGCGTGTCTTTTTATGGGTGATGGAATTTCAGTGGATATGTCCGGAGTTTTCTAGGGAACTAATACTTTGTGACTTAGACACGTAACATTGTTATGAGCAGAGTATATATGCAGTTGCAGCCAGAAGTAATTGCATCAAAGGAAGCTGAAACACCTATGCATGAACCTACTTAATTCAGCTTGTGTCATGCCAGGCTTTCAGTGGAGTGCTTTTTGAATTTACCATGAACAAGTTTATCATCCAGTTTACTTAGAGTTTATGAGTTTGAGAGGAGAAAACTTGAGTTTTTTCCTCTCTTAATAGTGGAAGCAAGAATGACTACTTAATGGAGAACAGACTCTGAAGTGTCAAGTGCAGAAAGTTATGCTGCATTTACTGAAAGCCTGCTCTAGATTTCTGTATGGCAGTTGGCATTGGGAATGAGCACCTATGTTGGTCGATTACTGGTCGCGTTTAACAACTTCTGTTGTTAATAGTGTTGTGGATGCAGTTGCTGTGGTAGAAATATCAGATCATTTTTGCATTAAAAACAATGCTTGATACTGCAGGCTTAACGTTAAATGAAAGTAGCTGGCCTACTGAAGGAAGCAGGTTGAATTCCAGTTTAGTATATTCATATGATTTCATTGTATTAATTTTTTCCACTTCTTTCTCACCATTATAACTTTTTCAGGCATTTGAGAACAATGGATGCTATTGTAGTGAAATAGGGGAACTGTGTGCATGCGTGTGGGGAAAAAAAAGATTACAAGATCACACTTGCTTTTTTTCTGCCATTTCTGCCATTACTGGAATTTATCTAGAGTAGGTAGCCTGAGTTACAGGCTGTTAGAGGTTGCTGAATTTATTAATGAATCTTATTTTCAGTACAGAATTTTATACGTGTTTTTTTTCCTCACATAGGATATGTATGAGTAGATCCACACCATTCTCATGTCTTTCTAGGAGTGACTTCAAGTGTTAAGTTTTGTACTGATACTGACTGTAAAGCTTTATTACTAAGTTGTTAGTGGTAGGAGCAAATAAAATTGTTTTGATTCTCCTGAGAAATGAAACATCTCCGTTTTTTAATACTTCTTTTTTCCCTTTTTAACATAGCTCTACAAAATTTGCTAGACTGTATGCCTATAGTAAGTGTTTTGAGATGTTCCATTAAGATGTTTTTTGTCCTCAGACAGTCAGATGTTACACAGTCTAATCTGGTAAATGTTCACATATGCTCTGCAAGGCCGATTTATTACTCTGTGTATGTATTTGCTTTATGCAGTTTATATGATAAACTTCTTTCTTTAATCCCCACCACTCTTAATGCCTTTCACAAGGTCTAAATGGAATATTATAAAAGTTTGAGGGAATATTTTCTGATTTTATGTTATTATGGTTCCTGGGTTTTGCAGCTGTCCTCTGGGCTATGGGCCCAGTCCTGCTTACCTTGCTCACAGTAGTTTCGTTGAAGTTATCTGACTGCTTATGTAAGTAAAGAGCAGGATTTGGCACGGAGCAAACAAATGACAAAAGCTCAGTAGGAGTAACATGAGAAATCGTTCCAACAGCGTAGTGCCTTTCAGAAAGAGAAATAATGTCCGAAAGTAAGCGGCCCACTTAATTTCATTGTGATTAATACTCTTAGGTAGCTGCTTCAGCTTTGCTTTCTTTTTTTGCAGTCCCACCATCAATTTCTGGCAGCAGTGACATGGTGACAGTCGTGGTTAATAACCTAGTGCGACTGGAGTGTGAAGCAAGAGGCATCCCTGCGCCTATTCTGACGTGGCTAAAAGATGGTAGCCCTGTTTCCAGCTTTAGCGATGGACTCCAGGTACTGGGTTCAAATCCTGCTATCTGTGCTGTTTTCTGTTGTGGTAGGAGACTTTAAAACTGGTACAGTTTAATGGAACTGTATAAGCCAGAGATTTTGGAATGAGAGCGTAGAGCCTTTTGCTCTAGGTTATTGGTGCAAGTTTAGCTCTAGTAGTTACTGTGTGAAGTAGAAGATGCGGGTATATTGAAATAAGGTGGTCCTTCCAACTGATTTCATACTGAGTAAGAGTTTGCATCAGCAAGTTTTTCACTTACTGGCAAGAAGAGGAAACTGGGCCATATTCCTATGCTGAAGAGATCTGTAGAGC
Organism: Fulmarus glacialis; assembly: GCF_000690835.1. NCBI lineage: Eukaryota > Metazoa > Chordata > Aves > Procellariiformes > Procellariidae > Fulmarus > Fulmarus glacialis. The sequence goes on from NW_009209739.1 coordinate 120,936, forward strand.
TCAAGATCGTGTAATATCTCATTACATAAAATAGTAATTCATTTTAAAAAAAACAAAAGACCCCCCCATGTAAGGACATATTTCAGAGTTAAAAGGAGAGGGCATGAAAGCTAATTTTATTATCTGAAAAGAAAGAGGGGAAATTTGTATACTATGTGGACAACTCGGGACACAGACAAAAGGTGTGACAGAATGTTTGAAACTGGTAAGAGGGAGGAATGTCCAGATCCTGCAAAGACGTGCGAATGCCAGGAGTTCCCTACGGACTTGCGTGAAGTTAGACTTCTGCTTTTGCAGGTCTTGATCAAAAGAGAACAACAGAGTGTGGGGAAGAGTATAGGGAACAGAGAGATGGTGGGAAGCAGTGGCAAAACAAGTATTTTGTTCTGAAATGAAGCCTAATAGTTCTCTCTGCTTGTGTTTCACATTGAGGCATGTATTCCCAATGTGTCGTGCTTGTATTCCAGGTTCTGTCTGGGGGCCGAGTCTTGGCATTGACTAGTGCTCAGATCAGTGACACAGGAAAATACACTTGTGTTGCAGTGAATGCTGCGGGCGAGAGCCAGAGAGATATTGAACTCAGAGTTTATGGTGAGATTTTCTGACAAATTGCTCTATTTTTTTGGTCATGAAAACTGTTCATGGAGCTTTAATTAAACACACTGTGGCCTAGACCTTTAGCAACATTGAAGAAAAATTGTTCCAACCCGTAATGAAAGGCTAAGTGATGAGGTGTGTGCATGTGTTGTATATAAAATTAAAAATATATATATACACATATGTACGCATGTATTAAAGTATGCGTGTATGTTCTTCTGTGTATCCTTGAAGAAATGTAGCTGCAACAGGGAATTTATAAGGTTAATACATAAAGGCTTATTTATAAATGATAGGAGAAAATATGTGTTTTTCTTTGTGTAAGAAACATGTAGATCCCACAGGCAAAAAATATTACTGGGGCCAGAGCTCAATTGTCTTTACTGAACCAGAACGAGTCAATGTGAGTTTGCCATACAGCTCTCCAGTTTCTGTTCCATTTTCAAGACCTTATTATGCCTGCCTAAATGGTGGTGACTTTTTTAGTGCTAACAATGGCACTGTATTGAGCCCAACCAGTCAACTTTGTCTCTTTCAAGCAGCAGGGAATGTATCTTTAGCTTTTGCACTTTGTCAGTTTTCCAAATTATGTCAATAAGTTAATTCTGAAGTCTTTTTGGCTGAACTCACGTGAATTCATCCTTCTTTCTCATTTCTTGTAACTTGTATGAGCTTCATCCTGATTTCTTGTGATTTGTATAAGATGCCTTTTCATATTGCTTTCTCAGGGATCATTGGTGATGTACCAGTATCAAAGAGCATGACATACTGCCAGGAGGAATGCCAGGGAGTTTGACTGTAGCAAGTGTTAAGTTTCCCTGGACAGCTCAGTGGTTTTGTACACCAGTGAAATGAGGATGAACAATGATCTGCCATTTGTTTTAGAAATCTGATGGTACCAGATGTGGAGAGAGGCTTTTGGAATTGAAGAAGCTTTGTGGTTTTGCTTCTGCTTTCAGTAGGTTAGTGGAGAGAGAACTGTTTTGGGTCTGCCAATCTCTCGCTTTATGGCAACCGTAAGCAGAAATCTGGAAAAATCTTGCAAGAGAAGTTAGAAGTTTGGATGTTCTCTAAGGTGAATAGGGACAGCTGGCCAGGTTATTTGTTTTCGAGTTTGGCTTTCAGAATTGACTTCCTTGTAAATGCACTGTGGTTAGGATACTCGTGACTTGAGTCATGGCTACTTTTGCATCTGCAAGGGGCAGTTCAGAAAGTCAGGACACTGGCATGGCAAACAAGCTCGAGGTTAACATGGGCTGGAACATTATATGTCTAGAGCAAGGAATACCAAGGTCCCTTTTGGAGTTTGAGGACAGGTGTGTATGTATATGTAACCACACAAGTGGCATGGATATATTTGTTATTTCTCTTTTATTTTCTGAAACCTCTGTCCATTTTAGCTAGATGAACTTAAAAGAGTTAGTTAGAAGTTGTGTATGTTTAAAATTACTATTGTGTTAGAAGCTGGCCAGGGTTGAGCTCAGCTGCAGGGCCATCTTGAGTGAGGCTGTCACCAAAAAGTAATACTGCTCTTAGGATTGCCTCGTATGGGTAATCTAATTAAGAAGTCACAGGAGGAAAATAATTTGGAGTGCATTTGGAGCTGAGATGGTTACAAATGTGCAAAGTGCTGAGCCAGTCTAGGAGTTGGAACAATCTGGGTAACATATAGTTACCATGAGCATAATTAGATTAATTTTAAACCCCGTTCCTTCAGAAACAAATGCTTTAGTGTCTGTCTCTCTCTGTTTCATAAACTCAGTTTCCTTTTGAACACATTTCAATTCATTTAGCTGAGAGGAAAAGTAGTTGGTGGAAAAGTATTTGGAAATAAATTTGCCTTCTGCAGTAATGGATCAGCTTCCAATTTTCAGTTCCACAATACTCGTAAAGAATCTGGGCCTTTGTGAATTTTACAAAGAAAGTAAGATAAACAGATTTTTTTTCAGTTACTATATTTCTTATCCACAGAGACCAGACTTTTCCCTAAATTATTTCCAAACTGTGAAATCAGCTGCTCTGCTTAGTACTTCCTGTGCAAGAAAAACAAAGCTTTATTGTTAATGTTATTTTTCAGGACAACTTGAGAACTGTGTTGCTGGTTTACTGAGTACCACTTTGGGACATTTTATAATCTCATGTGTGCTAATTAATTCAGTATCTTCTTGCTCAGAGTGAAGCTCAGAGTATTTCTCGCAGGCAGTCCCACTGCTTCCCTTCTTCTTACCCCAATATATTGTGCAATCAGACACGCAATTTCTGGAGTAATGGATTGCAAAAGTAAAAAGCGAAGGAAATGTGATAATAAAGGTTCTTATATTTGGCCCTGGTCAACTTTTTTTGGGCAAACTGAACAGTCTTAGTACACAACAAGCATGAAAATCCCACTGGATATGTGTAACCAGACAAAGTAATTCTTGCTAGGAGAGTTTTGATTTTGTAAATATTTTGACTGCAGATCGAATGTTGCATTAATGTCAAGCGTTTATAATGAACATGCTTCATGTTTTTAAATGACAAGAAAGGAAAGGGAATCCCTATGGGTTGTTTTAAGGATTTAAGAACATATATGCCATTAAGGGCATGACTGGGAATTCTTTTCTGGATCATGCTTGAGCAGCCCAGTAAAAACACTTCTGCTCTCTGCAGTTTGCCGTAGTTACCTGTGTTAGTGATGCACATGAAGGCACCTGACTTGCTGTGGTGTGCATGACAAGCACTCCCAAATTCTGTCTCACTGGCTCTAATCTGGGAAGGGGAACCTCTGGTAGAGAGCTGGTGGTAAGCAGCAGCAATGCGGCCATGATGGCCTACACCACTCTTGCTGTTTTCCGGGTCAGCGTGTGTCTGACACCGAAATACTTCAAAACTTTTAATGTGGCAGTATTCTGTCAATGACTCAGAGCTGCCTGGGGAGTCTCAGAAGATTTCCTTTGACCGATGATACAGCATGCCATTACTAAAGGACATTCGGTTCAGCCATGAATGCTGATACAAAGCCGTAGATGGCAAACAGTTTTGGGTCTTTAATCTTTTCATTTAGGCTCATCTTGTCAGTCTAATATTTCCTCCATGTTCTTTTCGATTCCAGCCATGAACACTTTCCCCATGGAAACTTGCTCACATGCTGTGTTCCAAGTTTTAGTTCTCAGTTGCCTTCTCAGTTGCTTTGTTTTTCTGACTGTGGAAACACAAATAAAATGGGGGAAAAACTGCATTTTCCTGAATCTTGACACTGTTCAAGAGCAGCTAATGGGTTTCAATTTAAATGTGCAGAAGCATTTTTTTTTTCGTCTACACAGAAAACTTTCATTCCAAAAGCTGATTTTTCTACCCTATAATTTGGAAATAATAGTGTAATAATGAGGTTATCACTGAAACTGCAGTACAAATCTAAATATAGTGCTCAGTGCCAACAATTGCAATAATTAGCTAGCAGATACCACACAAAACAGACAATAAAGTAATTGTAGATTATGACTTAATGATTAAGTCATTAACCCGTTTACTTGGCTGCAATCATGTAAGTTCTCATTCTGTCTTCTGTATTTGGCCATCTCTGGACAAAATTCCTCTCAGAGTTCGCCTTAAAGCCAAGTATCCATCTTGGCACTGTTTGGAACAGTTTAAGCCATTTTCAGCTTCTGGGTCTGATTATTATCTTGTGAGTCTTCTCACTCATCAGCTCTTTTTCTTTTTAGCCGGAATGTACTTCCCCATTCTTTGTATGCTGGTGATTTTCCTTTCTAGCTATATTTCAAGTATTTTTTTGCTGGTCTTGGCTTATCTAAATGGTTTCTTTGTAGCTGATACCTCACTAGCATATATCTTGTGTGGAGGATATTCTGTAAGTAACAAGAATTATTCCGGTGCTTTTTTGTGATATAAAGGAGACTTGAGTTGTGTATCAGAAAGGTAGTAACTGCCATTTTGTATTTGTAAATGAGGACTGTTAACTCCACAGTATGTTTACTCTGGGAAGTCTGCAATGCCCAAAGGTCCTTTGTTTTGATTTATTGCTGTAGTTCCACCAAACATCATGGGAGAGGAACAAAACGTCTCTGTGCTCATCAGCCAAGCAGTGGAGCTGCTCTGCCAGAGCAATGCTATTCCCCAACCCGTGCTGACGTGGCTCAAAGATGGACGACCCTTGCTGAAGAAGCCAGGTCTTAGCATATCTGAAGATGGAAGTGTATTGAAGGTAAACTGGGTGGTCAGGCTCTGGTGGCGATTGCTTTCTGGGGAGCATACCCACCATGAAGGCACTAGATACCTGTTAGAGTCTGGATAGCATTAGGTGCAATAGAGAGTAGTGGGTGAGGAGTGAGGGAGGTCATAGACATCTAGATGTTTGTGTACAGATTTTGCAGGAGTAATACTGTATTATTAATATTTAGAGAGACAGATGTAAAAATAAAAATTGAAACCTGAACAACCTCTCCCTGAAATTCCTGTATAACGATGTAAGAAGAAGAAATCCAGGTTTTCATTTTCTTCCTAGATTGAAGGAGCTCAAGTACAGGACACTGGCCGTTACACTTGTGAAGCGACAAATGTTGCTGGGAAAACTGAAAGGAACTATAATGTCAATATCTGGGGTAAGATTTATTAAGCTTATTCCAGGAATGGGAACGGACTTCAGAGTGAAATTATAATGTGAGACACTAAAATCCTCTGTAGTTCATAAACACTTAATTGCTGAGGTTCATGCAGGGAGATGTTATATTTGCAGTAGTTTAACAGTCCCAAGGCAGTGCACGCATTTTCCAGATTGCTTTGGTTTGGTTCCAAATTAATACTAGCTACTTTGTAGGCCTTTGTCAGGCTGTGTTTGCATGCATGATAGTAGCTTAGAACTATAACTAACTGGTTTTGTATCCATAGCTCCTATTTGTGCACTCTAATGCCATTTAAAGTAACCTACCAACTTTCCACTTTTTTAAATGCTGAAGCGTGGAAATTCAGATAAATAAAAGCTGGTTTACCTAGCTTTATTTGCTCTGCAAAGTTATCAGCCCTGAGTCATAAAAATAGCTTTAGTAAAATTTTTCTATGGCTAGGTGATGAATGTGGCTTAGGACATTTATTTTAATAATTGATTTTGAGTGTTTTTTTTCTGCACCATCATTTTCTCCCCATATGCAAATTGAAATGTGCCTTTTTTTGCTATTACAAATCAATTTCTTGCTTTGAAATCTCAAGACTAGAATTATCTAACAGGGTTCGTAACCATAAAACTACAATTCTTAGTACAGAATTCTGTCATTATTTAAAAAAAAAAAAACAAACATTCCTGGTATTTAAATTAGAGGTGGATATTGTATTGGACCATGCAGTTTTCCCATGCTAATGCATATACCCGTTTACTGTGCATTCATCTTCATCTCTCATCTCTCCCTCCCCCAGATTGGTAAGATCTGCAGTGTTGTAAAAGGACCTTTGCTGCTGGAGGGATATGGGTTTGTTTTTTTGTGCAGTGAGACCACTTCAGTAGGATTTTGAGAGGAGGGATAATTGTTTGCTAGTTAGCAGCTTTGATGGAATAAGCTTAATAGAAACCAAAAGTTGCCTGTGAAAGTCATCTGTGGATAACTGTTTAGAATTATAGTCTTTGTTTACACCCAGGGACCAAAAGTCATGCTTGCCATATTTTTAAGTTTTAAATCTAGGAAATGTATCCTTCTGAGGACTGGTGAGATCCTGAGAGCTAGCTCTGGTTCCAAGAACCAGCCCACGTGTTAAATGTAAGATGTGCCTCCGTAGAGAATGGCACAAACTTTCTGACCAGAAGCAGGACAAATAAAAGGTTGAAACCTGAAGTACAATAAAGCCCTTGGCAGTCAGTCGTTCTGAAACCCATACAGCTGGTTGCTGCTAAATAAAGAGTTTGAGGTGTCGTAAGGAGAAGCTGTCTACTGTCACGTGCATTAAAAATGTGCTGGATAAGTTATTCACTAGTGAGATTTTATTTGCCAGTTTCAGCCTATGTTCTGCTCTGCTATTTTTGGTCTCTTTTCAAGTGTTACCTACACTATTTTCATCAGAAGAAAATGGATCCCCCATTTCAGGAAGGCAATTATCCCTTCCCTAGTGATTGAACCGAAGTTCTTTAAGACTTTGAGGATCAGAGTGAAAACAGTGGTCCCTTTTGTCTGCAACTGGTTTACAGTCACAGAGCTGTAGAGCAAAGCTGTCACTCTGCTACAGTCGGGCAATCGAAGGGATGGGGTCCTTAGTGTTGGATGTGGCAGCAGCCAGTGTGTTGGTGCAGGAGAAATTCAAAGGAAAAACTTGGGCTGAATTTTAAAAGTCACTTTCTGACTAATGATGATACCTGTAGGTTTATGAGCTAAGGCCATGAATGAGGCAGGCTCTTAGAGTTGGAGTCAGTTTGCATAATTCACAGAAACAGCTTTGTTCTGTGAAGTCCATTCAAAAGTCAGCCAAAAATAGAGCCTATGCATGCACCAGACCTCAGGGGCTGGAAGGATAGATGCAGTCATTCGCAAGTGTATTATTCCCTACCCAGGATCTGGTTTGCGTTGTCAGCAAGAGAGTACGATCCTTGTAATTGCTTCAGAGCATAATGGGACGAATTTGTAAAGAGGGTCATTTGGGTCTTATGTTAGCTGATAACGTTTTGTTTCAAATGCTGCAATTATTTGGCATTTCTTTTCAGTGTCACCAAGTATTTATGGCTCGGATGACATCTCTCAGCTGACAGTAATTGAAGGGAGCTTGATAAGCCTGATATGTGAGTCTAGTGGCATCCCACCACCCAGTCTTACCTGGAAAAAGAATGGTGAGTAACCATCCATTGTCTGTTTTATAAAGCAAATGTGATAATTCTGACCTGCCAGTTTTTCTTTTTCCCTGTGAACATTTTAGATAGTGTGTTCTGAGGAGTTCAAACATGCAGATGTCTAAACAATCCTGATATTGAGTAAAATGAACCACAACAGTAGATGATTCCCTTCTCTTTAACTCACCTCTACTTGGATTAGGTGTCATTATTCCTAAAGACGTGCAAGAGAAGCACAATGCAGAGATTCCTGAGGTGGCTCAAAAATGGACAGTTTATACCTGTTAGTGAAGCACTTAACCCCTCTCAATATGCTTATTTACCACGGTGCAGCAAGGCAGCATCAAGACTTACTTGTGGACGCCAGCCGGCAGGGCTGTGAGTCACTGTGAAGTCCCGTGGTGCTGTGTCGAGGGTCTCTGCCCTGTGATCCACTGCATAACATAGACGTATCCTCTGCGTTAGTTTTAAATTTGCAGCCATGGCGTACTGCCAAGTGATGAAAATGCATCCAGTTGTTGTAATTGCTTTTGGGATTTACTGAACCTTTCTCTCATCCCATCTCAATAGTTAAGAGTAGTCTGCACACCTTTTTGCTTTAGGGGTTAAAGTAACATTGACAAACACCTTCTTATGAATCCATAGACAAAAGCAGGTATTTTTAGCACCTTCTTTTAAGCATGGACACTGTTGGAGACAGAATATTAGACAAAGTAAGATGTTGAACTCTTCAGTATGGTAATTCTTGTGTTATTAATCAATCTTACCTATTCATCTGTGTCTTTCTAGACGGCACAATTCAGTGTGGTATGTGCCTACCTTAATTAATTTTGGCTTATGGAAAGAGCAGATTTTAATTACAAAACACTGTTTCTAATGCATAAAATTTTCAAAGAAAATGAAGTTTATCAAGTTCTTTTTAGACCCTGTCTCTTGGAAGCCAAAAAGTCATTGTATGACGTGTTCTGATAATGTACTGCAAGGCCAAAGTGTATACAAATGGCAGAAAGGAAACTTGAACCTATTGGAAAGTCTAGAAAGGGAGTTAGAAAGTAGTACAGTTTGGAATGTTACTTGAGAGCAAGATTTTTCATCACGTTTGACATTTGGTGCACTCGTTCATAGGGAGGATTTTAAATGCACAAGTGGGAAGTGAAAAATCAGCTGGTAATAATTATCAGTGGCAGGTGTATTCTTTCTGTCACAAAGTCTCCCTGCGGTTTGTAAAGATGAAGATAGTTGCCTAATCTGATGTCTCCAAGATAGAAAATTCTGCTCAGAGAATGTAATACTATTTTGCTGTCATGTTTCTGCGGAGGATTTCCTGGGCAGAAGTGTATGCACACGTGCTGCGTGACACGCAATATACAGGTGGTCCAGCTATGCAGACTAACTTACATGTTTCTAAGCACTGGCTGTGCTGGGTGAGATGATTATATACTGGACAATGAGTCAGATTTTTCTGAAAGTGTTGAATTTACTGCTCAGTGGAAGTGTCCAAAATTTTCTGGATGGATGTGAGTGTGGTGAGAGTTATTGTGCTTTAGCTCAGGTTGCTGTATGTCGTGAAGTCAGCACTTAATATGGGAAGTCCTCAGAATCTGCTTGCTTGAAGTTTCTGATGTCTGGGAAAACTCTGATAGAGCAGTTGTAAAATGGACAATTGTGCAGCTCAGTAATTTTTAAACGAGCCAGTGGACTTTACACCACCTGAGCAAGCTCATTACCGTTTTCTGTGTTTTTATCTGAAAGAATGTCTCTTGCAGGCTCTCCATTGGTGGCTGACCTTTTGGGAAGGGTGCGGGTATTATCTGGAGGCAGACAGCTACAGATTTCAATTGCTGAAAAGTCTGATGCTGCATCTTACACTTGTATTGCTTCAAATGTAGCTGGAAGTGCAAAGAAAGAATACAGTTTGCAAGTATACAGTAAGTTACCATGAAAAATTATGTTCATAGTTTACCAGTTCTGAAATAGAGTTATGTTATGAAAGTGTTATCAGTACAGTGATGTTAAGCTGCAGGATTTTCAGAGAGTAATGTCTAGCTATAGGACAATTTCAGGGTACTCCGAAGAGAATGTGAAGTATTAAAGTTTTGACACTTTGGACTCAGAGCTTGACCAAGACGCTGCATATACCTGTTGAAAGTGCATTTGACCACAGATGATTATGAGGATGTAACCGCTTTAGGGGTTAGTTAGTGTCGTGTTTCTTGTCACCAGACTGTAGTAGTGATGACAACTAATTGAACTTAGATTTCCAGTTTTACTGCAAATTCTGTATTTCAGTCAGGAATAAAAGGAGGTATTTTTAAACAATCCCATGAAAGAGAAAACCTTCAAAAATCTATAGGGATTGATAGCATCTATTCTAAGCATTTGGGGCAGTCTTTTTTAATTTAATTTTTTTTCCTGTTTGCATTTTAAAAATTGCTGTAAGATACATTTTAAAAAACATTTTTACTTTATGAGGTGGCGAGAGGGGGAGGTTATTTGTCTTTTCTCAGCCCTGTGGAAAATGCTGTGAATTGCAGAGTGCCCCTAACTGATTTGCTGGCAGTAACCCACAATAAGTGGTCTTTCTGAAAATGCTGATCTGGCAAACTTGATTGTTGTTCTGTTCAGAAAAAGGTGAAGATCCTGAAATGTCGCTTCCAGTTGACTTCTAAACTGTGTTTCTTTTTCTTTCATAGTTCGACCAACTATATTAAACAGTGGTAGCCACCCATCAGAAGTTGTGGTCACTCAAGGAAATGAAATTTCCTTGGAGTGCAAGGTACAGGGCATTCCAGAACCAGCAATAACGTGGATGAAGGATGGCCGTCCGCTGGTCAGTGGAAGGGACGTAGTGATACTTCATGATGGTCACTTTCTTCAGCTGAAAAATGCCCAGGTGTCAGACACTGGCCGCTATGTCTGTGTTGCTGCCAATGTGGCAGGGCTGTCTGACAGAAAATACGATTTAAATGTTCATGGTGAGTGTATGCAAAATGGGGCAGGCATAACAGAAACAAATTAGACCTTTAAGTTCACCAAAGGACACCCAAGAAATACTTGTGTGGCTAAATGCACCACCTGTATCTATTGCAGGCTTTACATGTGATGCAGTTTCAATTGCAGATCAGTGATGCAGTTTCAATTGCAGTGTTACAAAAATCCAAATCCCATTTTATAACTCCTGAATATTTTAAAATCTTACCTCTGTCCCTGTTAATATCAGTCCACCCCCAGTTGCTCCATGTCCTGAGAGGAGAAAAGCAAGATATGGTATAATTTTATACGATATTGGGGTGAGTGTCATGGTGGAAAATATTCTATTGTAGGAGATAGAAATCAAGGTTTAACTGAGAGCACCCTGCTAGTGGCTGCTACCAGGGGACAGTTAAAGAAGAATTTAAAGATGGTACCTCCAACTATAATTCATCTCCATAATTTGACTTTTTGATCGGAACATCACGTTATCTTACAGCCCCTGTAATTCTTTTACATATGATTTTTTGTGCTTCATTGAACACTGACTATTCATGTTTTACTGTGAAAGTAAACACAGGAATTCTCATTATTGAAAATGAGAAGCCTAAATTATTTACCAGTTTTATTTATGTATTTTTTTATTTGGGATGTTTGCTGTACTGTATTATCAAACTTCTGGGTAGTAAAAAGAAACTTTAAACCTCCTCAAGCTACTCAGAGTGCTGGAGGATGTTGGTCATTTCTTGACCGCAGGCATTATGTTCTAAAGTATGAACTGTAGAACTGCAGAACTGCTTCCAGAGTGGAAATATTAGCAAAGAAAAGCTAAAAATAAATTTGCGGTAGTTATTTTAATAGGGAGTTGTTCTTTCCATTAGAAGAAGCATGTAATTCTGTCAGTGTTAGAATTTTCCCTAAGTGTTTAATTAGATACTGGAAATTATAATTAGCATAGAATGGACAGAACTACGATAAAATGTTATTCGCTAGGGATCTTAAGCCGTAAAATAAAGGTAATAGAACTGATAGAATTTAATTTTAATATTTCCATGCAGTTACACAGTAAGAAATTGTCATTAATATATAGTACTGAATGTCTCAGTTTTTTAGCCCTTCACTTGGTAAGCTTATCTTAGCTTCAGTGAATTATTATTTGGATGACAGAATGTTTTAATTTTTATTTGTTCTGAAGTATGGCTTTTCTTTACTCTTGTTCTGTAGTTCCCCCAAGTATTGCTGGTGACCTGCAGATGCCTGAAAACATCAGCATTGTGGAGAAGAATCCCATCTCTATGGTTTGTGAAGCTTCAGGAATTCCCTTGCCATCAATAACATGGCTCAAGAACGGATGGCCTGTCACTTTGAACAACTCAGTGCGAATCCTCTCAGGTACAAAAGCTGTAATTATTTTTAAAAAAAAAAAAAAAAAGGAAAGGAGCGAAGGGCCCTCTGCATCTATAGTGCGGGTATTTCACATAAAAAAAGGTTTGGTTTAATAATCTGTAAAGACAAGGAAAGAAGAGAAACTGTTATTCAATGCCAAGCTTTTCAGTAAATGGGGTCAGATTTGCTGGAGTGCCTGGTGAATAGCTAACGTAAACTTTTAAAGTTGTTACCAAACTTTGTGTATGGGCCAAAGGCGTGCTAACTATTTGGTCTGTGACATGGAATAAGCCATTATTCTGGCTGTTAGTGTATGTTAGTCCAATGCTTATTTCCAGAAATATGTCAGATGGTAACATCTTGCTTTGTCAGTGCCAGTACGTGTACTGCATTAGCTCTCCCATTTGATTAGTTTTCTCTACTTCTTCCTCTTCACAGTTATTTTACCCTTGAAAGATGAAAAATCTTTGAGAGAATGAATACGTATGACAATAAACAAAACACATCTTTCATTTCTGTGGGTCTGTATATAAAAACAAAGGGGAACCTGATCATAGGCCTCAGAAATTAATGCATGTAAATACTTCCTGGCATTGGAGCTAACTGAATCTGATCTTCAGAATGTCATCTAATAAAAGCTGGAATTAGGCGATCAGTCACAGCACAGAATGCTGCATTAGCCAGAAGACTAGTCCAAGGGATCTGGAGAAACTTGTGATAGGCAAGCAGAGAAACAGATCCGATTCTTCAGGTATCTTGATTTTCAACCTGGAATAACTCACGAAGAACTAGTTCAGTGCCTTTTTATGACAGTAGTAATTGACAGAGGTGTCCAAAATAGGAGGGGCTCAATACCTGTTCCTGTAAACCATCTTCCTGCAATACCATAGGGAAGTGAGAGTACTTGACTGGCAGCTGCAGTGATGTTAAAGCTTTGCGTTTACAATAGGAAATTGAGTTAATTTGTTGAGATTACAAACGGAAAACACGTACCAAGCAGACAATACGTTTTGCGTTGACTTCATGTGTCTGGGGATCAGCTTTGTGGAGTGTGTAGAAGTAATTAAGTATCTGGTTACGACTGAGATGTATAGACGACAACTGAGATGTTTCTTTGATCTTGGGTTTGCCACTCCCAGCTAGAAATCTCATGAAAATAAGTTTTGATGAAGTTTCTAATACTCTGACATAGCCACCATGCAAAGCCAAGCCGTCCTACAGCATGAACACAAGAAAACTATCAGACAGGCAAAGGAACTGGGAGGTGTTTAGAAACTCAGCTAAGAGTGGATTTGAAGCTGGAATTTTTCAGGATTTTTTTCATTCGTGTAGCTTTTAACATTACAGGTAGTCCTGTCTTCTGCTCTCCCATTTTTACATACAGCGCATGGAAAAAAGGGTGGGTGTCTGATTATTATCCAGTATAAATCTGACTATCGGAGTTTGTGTGCGTTCCTTTTTGTGTGAAGTTGCCATCAACAAAACTAATTTCTTCTGGGCTTGATTGTTTCTGTTCTGTCTGTTGATTTCTACACCCACACTAATATCACCACCCAGATCGCAGAGTCAGGAAGGGTGAGAGACAAAAAGATGTTTATTGTCTCTGAATGTTAGCTGCAGTGGGAGTGGGGAAACAGGCCAGAACTCAGCGCTTTGTTTTCCAGCAAACTTTGTGCTTTTGTGCAGTTCTTTAGAAAACTACACATCGTGGTAGTGAACTGTAACCAACATGGCATTTGGAACTTTATTTGTGCTTGTACAGCTGTAAAAAACCAAAACCACCACCAACAAAAACCCCTCTTTGACTAATTTAAGAGGTAAAATACTTTGCCAAAGCAAGATTTTGGTTCTGTTGATTGAAAACATACTTGGCATTGTAGATGATTTAAATGTGTGGACACACTGTTGGCAACTTTGAATCTGTTAATTCAGATACTATGCTGATGTTTTCTTTTAATGATGCTTCCTGCATACTTTAGGAAAAGAAGAAGAAAATTCCACCATACCACATCTGCTTTCCTTGCAGACCATGCATTAAGCTGCATACTAGCTTTAGGAGGGAGAAAAGCTTTTATTAAGTTTTAGCTAAATGCAGAAAATCATATCCTGCCTCAGCACTGGAGCCCTGGGTGTGCAAGTATGTGATACCATAGAAAGTTACAGTCTCCTGCGGGCAGATATCTGCTTCATTTTGCTTCTTATATGGCTTTGTTCAGGATGTGGATGGGAGAAAGGATCAGGGTGACATGAGTCTGCAAGAACTGTCTCACAGTACTCCCTCCAGCAGGTAGGATTCCTTGAGCAGAGGCCCATCCATCGAGCAGGTCAGCAGTTTCTTCCTTCAAAGCACATGACCAGGAACATAAATTTCTGGGATGTGTCCCAATAATGAGACCCTGTGGATATCCACAGGCAGGACATGCACAGTTCAGATGTGATGTACTGTGAGGTAATGATTGCTAATGCAACAGCTGCTAACGAGAAACTGGAAAAGGCTGAAGGATGGCCACCACATTTGTTTTCACACTTAAATGCTCACTGATGTTTGTTTTGCTGTTCCTCTGCCAAAAAGGAAGCAAAGAGAAATTATGCTGCTAGGGCAAAGCAGGGATATTCTTGGTCCTTTGGTCAAACATATTTGCATATCTTCTTCCTTTTAAACTGGCATGCCTGTGCAAATGTGTTCTGACAACTGCTCTGCTATAGTGTTATGAGAAATATGTTATTTTAAAACATTACGTGTAAACCAGTACTGTTGTCACCTGTTATTATTATTGATGGCACAATTAATACAAATGCTAGAAGAGAGGAGTGGAATTTTATTCCTTTTGTGTACATGTGAAAATACCTTTATGGAGTGTTTGTGTGTGTTTATAAAATAAACTTATTTTTGTGTGTACACCCCCCCGCCCCCCGCCCTGCTCTGATGAGGCTTTTATTATTTTTCCTGGATAATCATCTGGATTTTCAATATAGCAAAGTACTCATGTGAAACAAAAATCCTGCTGTCTGAGACACTGTATTCTGTCAAAATTTCCTGCATAGAAGTACATGCACGAATCCTGCATATTGCAAACACAGCATCCCTGCCACATCCAAAGTGTCTGTGCTGATCAACGAATTATATGTGCTCTGTACCCCTGCATGTAGTTTGAGTGACCTGTGCGGAGCAGGTTCGATTTTCTCTGCACCAACTCTACAGATGTGTCTCAAAGGTTTCAGTGATTGTTCCGGTTGGTCTCTGACTTCCTCCAGAAATTCTCAGAAAATGTTTGAATGCCTCAAAGTTCACTTAAATGTAATTTCTGTCAGGGTAGTTTGGAAGTCACTGGCTAGAAAGAATAGTATGATCAGTATTAAGCACAGATTTAAAAGCACTGAGGAGCTGAGGGCCTGAGCAGACATACGGAAATGATGGAGTAGGAGTAAGGTCAGTCACTTTCTCTTACTGTTTGTTCAACAAAACAAAGCACATTAAAGAAATAGACCACATTAAAAAAATTTACAGCTGTAAATTTAACCAAAACGTAAAACAAAATTAAGAGTTAGCCCATACAGTTTGGGAGCATATTGGTTGGAGCAGGACTTTAATGTTTGTATGTTTTTTGGCTTTCTCCTCAGGGGGCAGAACGCTCCGTTTGACACACACGAGCGTAGCAGATGAAGGTCAGTATACTTGCGTAGTGACCAATGCTGCGGGAGAAGTGAGGAAGGATTTTGACCTTTCTGTTCTAGGTAAGTACATGATAATTTTTGTTACAGTAGAGGAAGGTGAGGGGGTCTACTGTATACTTTGCTGGTATTTTAAAAATTATTATGCCAAAACATGTGTCCTTAAGGGAAAAAAAAAAGTGCATTTTGATAACATCGTCAGAAAATCAGGTTTTAAAGGGAAGTTACTTCTACATGTGAATTTGCTGTTTGTTTAGTTTTTAAAATTAAGATTCTTCAGGCATAATTTGGAATAACTGGCAGCTACTTCTGTTTTGTGGTTTGTTTGGGGTTTTTTTCTGAAAAGGAGCTATGTCAATGTAACTGGCTTCAGTTAGGTTATTATTTCAGTTGGATGGAAGTCTGGGGGATGCTGACAGCCAGGCTCCCATTCCGTCTTCTGTTTCGTGTTGCTCATAGCTTCACTCTCCCTTGGGCGTGATGAACAAGGTGAATCAGTTTATAGCTGATCTGAAAAGGTGGGGGTTTTGTGTTTTCCTGGTCAGGTTAATTTTCAGCCAGATCAGTTCCCTGCTGGTTCATCACACAGCCTATAAATACCAGTATTGGTGAAAGAAAGATGACAAGAGTTGAGTGCTCAGGGGAATAGTGCTATTTCTTTCGGCACCGGCCTGAATTTAAGCTGGTTTAAATCAGAAGAAAACTACAGCCTCAGGAAACCATCTGAAATTCATGTGAATCTGTTGCATCTAATGCTCAAATGCAGAAAGGCGCAACCCCATATGATAACACTCATGAATTAAAAGCAGCATTATTGTGCAGCAGTGGTGTAATATGTATAGCTGAGTGGCATGATGGTAATAATCTGTTGCAACAAAGATGCGAAGGCAAAGCCAAGTCCAACAGGGAAATTAAACACTGGAGCTGGAATTGTTTTTGCAAAATAGAGATCTCTGATTCAGTGGAAACCTTTAGTCAGTAGAGCCTTTGGTGTTGTAAAACATATAAACCAAGCGTGGTAGTGGGTGATCGTGCTAACATATTTAGGCAAGGACTAGTACAGCGGGCTCTTTAGATGGCTATTTGGAACCCTTAATATGTAATTTTGTCACATTACTTATTTTTTAAAAACAGTATTTTTCCCAGGAAATACTGCTTTTTGGTTTAGTAACTTTTTGTTATTTTTATCAATAGTTACCAGATCTGATGCAGGTTGTCTTATAGCATTACTGTATATAATTTTCCTGTAAGTTTCTTTTCTCTAAGGTGCTGAGTGCTATCAGCTTCCCTTGCCTTCAGCTGACTCGTGCATATTCAGCCTGTAAATGATAACTCACATTCATGTCAGTTCATGTTTATTTGATGAGCTCATGGAAGTGTAAGTCTGGTAGAATGGAAGAGATGGATAAACACTGAAAAGCATTCATTGTTTCACTGTTTTCTTTGGAGGGTTTTAGTAGCAGGGTGTTCATGAGGGTTCTGGAAATCTCTCTTGCATAGGCTTTGTTTGCCTTGAAGAAAAATGTTCAGTGAAGCTGATTTCAAGTGGGTTAAGTGGAAAATTCCATTATTCAGTCTTCTCTTCCCTCCCCCAGTAATTTCTTTGTCTTTCTAGAGGAAAGTTACTGGAATGTGGCCTGATAGCGACACAGAATATTCACTGGCTCACTGTAAATAGGAACCGTACAGAGACATCCCAGTGTTTCTCTAAATTGGTGTAGCAGTTGCAACAGGCGAGCCGGTTTGCATGGAGATCTTGGTATAATAAGCATAATATTTATATATTTGCAAAATGTTTGGTGTGGCTTTGTCATATTTCTGAAATTAATATGTGTTGACATCTTACTGCATTATTTTGGGGCCAAAGCAATGAGTTGCTCTGTTTGTTTATGAATAGTAACTTTTGGCCTGACTTAAAAGTCCTGAACTTTGATTTTAGCTTATATTTTCCCCCACCTAATTCCTTCACTAGTTGATGCTTCTTTGTCTCATTGCATTTGGACAGTAGAACCCATACGAAAGTCTGTTTTGCATTGCCTGTACAGTCACAGCAGGGAATTTGATCATAACTGCATCACAAGTTGGTGAGAGTGCCAGTACTGGACACATCTTCCTGCATGCTAAATTCTACTAACCCACATCTCACGATGTGTCCTGTTCAGAGGTCAACTTTTAGCCACGCTGAAGTAGTATCTTTGCCATACCAGTCAAGTGAGATGCAAACCTCTTAGAATTTTTTTTTTCTTCTTCACTCTAGTTTGTACTCTTCATTAGTATCAAAAATTTGGTGTAACATTATTTTTCTCTGTTGACAATGAATTCTGCATATTACCGTGATTCTTATTTTTATGAAACTTTTGCTTCCAACTTAGTGGTAGATCACAAGTAAGCTGCTGAATATGTTTTAAGTCCTCTCTCTTTAGGTCTTCTATCTAGGCTGAAAGTTTGCATTTTGTAGGATTATTAAAGCGTAGTATCTGGCTCCCTAGTCCGGCATTGTTGTTACAAAACGTTCCAAAATCTCCTGGACATTGGGCTTTCTTTCTTGTAACTATAGGCCTCCTTTTCAAGCTGTTATACTCCATGCCTACTTTGATTTGTAAAGTGCCATTTTCTTTTGGCCTGAATCTACAAATGCCTCTACTTTGAAAGAAATAGTTGATCAGAGCTCTTCGCCACCACAACTACTCACCAACACATTCATAATCTGGCATCCCTCATCCAATAGCACATTAGTCTGTGTAGTCCTGTTGACCAAGATTATTTGGAAGCAAGTCATCAAGTAAGAGTTTCCTTGTATTGAGTTAGCTATTTGGGGGGTGGTAGGTATTTTAAGGGTATGGTTTTGTCTTCTATTTCCCTAGAGAAACACAGTTTGTACCACAGCAAGATGCCTATATAGTTTATTCACCTGCCCGAATGGAATTAACTGTATTTGCATTAAACACATGTATGCTTTTACACAGGGTCCACTTGTTGGTAATCTATTGTATTGCTTTGAGCATGCTGGTAAGGAAAAAAAACCACACATGGTATGTGAATAGACAAGCTGACTCTTATTTTTTTTAAATCAGTTCTTTACCTACAGTTCTAGATAGATGCTTTCAATTACCGTTGGAAAACAAACAACTCTTAAACTTAAGCACATGGTTTTGAACAAATAAATCACTTGCTGCTTAATATGGGTGATAGAAATAGTTTACAAACTTACAAAACCTGCTGCTGCATAAAATCAAACCTGGCCTCACTAACCAGTGCTCATCACCATTGCCCTACTGACCATACTCAGAAATATTGCTCTGCAGACCATACTCCTCAGCACCCTGAGTATCTCTCTAGCTCTGAAGACTGAGGTGAGTACTTTATGGGTCTGTGGTCCTCTCTTGCCCTTTGCGTGGACTTTTATGGTTCAGGGGTGCAGAACAGAGTACATGTCTGTTGTACAGGCAGGTTAGCTCTGCACTGTCTCACATCTGGACCTGTTTCTGGTAGATCTGAGCCGGTCATTGATTGATATGATTAAGGGAAGAACACACTGAGATATAGCCTGAGTGTGTCTTTGTTGCGTTTAAATTGGTTGTAAGTAATACTCGCTAACGTTGTCTTCTTGTCTGCTTGCAGTGCCTCCAGGGATTGTGGGTGAAAATAAACTGGAAGATGTGAAAGTGAAAGAGAAGCACAGAGTTACCCTAACATGTGAAGTGATAGGTAAAAGTATACAATATTACTTATCTTCACTGCTCAAACCCATGGTGTCAATCATCATTGTTTCTGAACAACGTGTTTTAAATGGCATTTTCAGTTCAGTGGAATTTTTAAATTTAACCATGGTGCTTATAGCAGGACTAAGCACTCCTTCTTACAAAGGTTGTATAAAATGTAACCAAGAGGATAGTTGCTGTGGTATTTCTTCTTTAAAGGCCTGTGGAATTTAAGAGGAGGTGTATATTACTTCAGGAGGTTCGAAGACTTTAAAATATGTATTCCAAAGCATCTCCCTAAAGGACATATTTGAAAAGGGCATCTGAAACTGTATTTTTCTGTTTTTCAGAAATCTTGACATATCCTGGAGGCTATGCAACGACTAATATTTGCAATTTTCTTTACTCCGTTAAGGGAACCCTGTACCGCAGATCATCTGGATAAAGGATGGGCAATCTCTAACTGAGGATGAAGATCACAGGTTTCTGTCCAGTGGGCGTTTCCTGCAAATCACCAATGCCCAAGTCACTGACACAGGAAGATACACATGTATTGCATCCAATACAGCTGGAGATAAGAGCAAAAGTTACAGTCTTAATGTACTTGGTAAGACAGCTGGGCTGGCTCTTGCAGAGAAAATATTAATCTCAGGAAAAAACAGATAATCGCATTGGAATTTTGTAGTACTTTAATTACAGTGATGCTTAAGTTGCCTGACTACGATTAAAATTTTATAGCTTAGTAATTGATAAATAATAGTAGTTCAATAGAAACAGCAGTGTTCTGTGCTTTAGACGACAATATAGAGCTAGAAAATACGGAGCTATAACAGGACATTGTCTGTATGGAATGAGTGGGACAGTACATTGGTTTATTATGATTCAAGGAAGGAGTATCTGAAGAGCACTTCAGATTGTGATCTCTCCAAAAAAGCTGAAACCATCTGCAGTTCTCTTTTTTTCGTGACGGTTATTGCACAACCAAATGCAAACAATGGCGAGTTTGTTTTCCACATCCTCATTTCCTAGGCTCATGCGTCCTACCAGTGTGCTGCTTACAGGATCATCGTGCAGCGGGTCTGCCAGCTGCTGCGCAAGAGGTGGTGGCTGGCTTCCTGGTGACCTGTGTTTGACAAAGGCTAAGGGGGGATGGAATCCGCCGACACGGGCTGACCGTTGACTTCAGGACAAAGCATAAAACCAGATGAATGTTGTCTGCTTCTGGGTTTCAGTGCGCCTCGTAGGAATGCC
>NW_009209739.1:141345-144176 GCF_000690835.1 Fulmarus glacialis
GCTAGTTAAGGCTGCAACCAGATTCCTAGACTGAACAGGGGACAGAAAATTGGCTTTTCATAGAGGTCCTTCCTCTGGTTAATGATTTTGTTGTTCCTAGTGTCTCCAACCATTGTGGGTGCAGATGGCCATGGAAATGCAGAAGATGTTGCTGTTATCCTCAACAGCCCAACATCGCTGGTTTGTGAGGCTTACTCGTATCCTCCAGCTACAATCACCTGGCTGAAAGATGGTAATCCTTTAGAATCAAACAGAAATATCCGTATTTTACCAGGTAAATTTTTTGTTGTTACTGAGAAATAACGTAACACTTTATTATTTTATTGTTTAGTTTCCTGTTACAGTTTTTTTTTTGAAAAATCAAAGGTTATATTTCTATTAAGTGCAATGTTTGTAGTTCTGTAGCACTTCCCATTCCAATATTTTTTAAGTGCTTCACAATTAACTGATTATTTGCTTGTATTTTATTTGTATGCAGGTATTTATCCTTTTATTCTGTAAAGCTAAATGATGGCAAACGAGTTCATTGGAGTTAATAGTGAATGTAAATAACTTGAAATTAAGTGTGGAAATTAGACGGAGAGAGATATAAACAGCACATTAGTAAAAACAATGAGGTGGCATTTTCTAGATCATTAGTAGTTTGCCATTTTTAATTCGTGCAGTAACTCTCACCTAGCACATCTATGGAGGTGGAAAACAGGAACAAGCTTCACTGGTAACAGTGAAGTAATGTAGATGAGCAAGTACTTTAGCATTGTTAACTGCAAGTGTTCAGAGAAGGAAGGAGTCGATATTCATAGCGACGAATTACTATGTGGGGGGACAATTTCTAGGAATGCAGTCTGAAAAGACTTGCAGCCAAATTAAATAGTGACTTATCTCTGAGAATGCAGACAATATAAATCGTAAACAAACAGGATACTATGGGAAGGAAATTGATGGATGTCGAAGTAGAGGCCACCTGAAGTCTTAAATCCCACCGATTCGTTCATGTTTACACTTCTCATACTGTGGCTGTTGCTTCTGTCCATTCTGCAGAGGGAGTTAAGGGCCTCCTTCATATGAAGTACTGCACTGAAACAGAAAGGCAGTTCAGAGCCTCACATCCACCCCTGTATGTTGAATAGACTCTTTTTGCTTAGTTTTACCGATTATGCCTCCTCTCCCTTTTTCTGTGAATGAAGTGCAGAACCCTAAATCACTTTTTCCTATCTAAATATCTTCAAGAAATTTCTTGTACAGAACTATGTTAACAAATTTTCCAAGAATCTGTAAGCAACAGGGGTTGTGATCCAAAGCGCTCCTGCAAATTGTTCCATGGTATACATGGTGGTAAGCAATCAGTGTTTCATGCTCATCTAAGGGCAGAATTTGGACCAAAGGGTTGAAAGCATGCTGCAGAAACTATTTAGATAATTGGGAAGCAAGAGTGTAACATAGATACTATTAAAGAATGCTGTCTTTTGGCAGGTGGTCGAACCCTGCAGATTCTAAATGCACAGGAGGACAACGCTGGAAGATACACCTGTATAGCCACAAATGAGGCTGGAGAAACTTTGAAACACTATGAAGTAAAAGTCTACAGTACGGAAATACTTCCAAATTTTTTAAATTTTTTTTTTTTTGTGTGCAGTCTTCCATTTTTTCCCCTTTGCAGTGTTACCTATCCTGGCGAATACAAGGATTTCTGTTAGTAGCTTTGTTTAGCAAATATCTGCATTAGCTTATGGCACTGCTTGAGGAAAGACACTAGCAAAGTTTGCTGTTGCATCCTTTACAAATGCTGCTGTTGGGCTAAAAATCTTTGTACCACCCGGGGGAAGACATTTAAGAAACATTGAACTCCAGTTTCTTCTGAAATGCTTTTTTGGTAATGATTTTCAAATCAGACGAGTGCAGCACAATGGAAGATGTGAGCAGAGAATCTTGTGAGCAAAGAAACTATTTTAGAAAAAAAGGAGGGGAGGGGACCCGTAACATCTAATGGGAAACTTTCTTGAGTAAGGTAAAACAGGAGGATACTATTTTTATATCCTTCCATAAAATACCATATGCAAAAAAGCTTTCCCATTCAAGGCTTCCCGTCAGCACATTGTCCTTTGAGCATCTGTGCCTAATACTCTATTTTAAAGCTCAAACTCTTCATTATGGGCTCAGTCAAGCATGATCTTTCATCTTTTTTTTTTTTAATTTCCTAGTCTGAATTGGAGTTTGGTTTGCTCCCTCACAGTAACCGTGCTGTTATTTTAATTACACTGAGTCCCTAATAAGGCCCCATTGGATTCGGAATAATGAGAAGATGACAAAATAGTTCATTATTGAAGTATGGCTATGTAGCAACATAAAGCCCCCCACCCCCAAATGCCATTGCAACTGTCAGTTATTATGGTACTCTAAGCATTAGGGAGAATTTAACATTTCCCGTTGAAAAAAGAATGGAAAATGCTTTGAAAGCATTTAAAATAATTTAAAAGATATTATGAGACCAGGGTGGGGGGTAGCTTAAGAATTTTGAAATGTTCTGTTTTCATTCTGATTCAGAAGGAAACGAGATTTTGCAACACTGGGATTTCAATGGAATGGAAATGTTGAGTTTTGACCAGCTACTCTGAGTGTGGACTTCGGTTCAGACATGTGTTTCTGAGAATATTAGTTTCCATTAAAATGCTTTTTAATGACTGCAGTACACTGAACTTTATAGAATTCAAGCCAAACACATAATAAAGTGCTATAGCTAGGTAAGGCTATAGTCAGGTTTGCATGTCTAAAACTGCTGAACACAGTTTTATATGTTTTTATATTAATACATATACTAAAAATAGTTTAAA
>NW_009209740.1:0-7256 GCF_000690835.1 Fulmarus glacialis
GGGGTGGGGCGCGGGGAGGGATATCAAGAGAAGTTTTGCTGTTGTCCATTTGCACCCTGGACGTCACTTTAGATTTGTTAATGTTCCCAGAGCCGATCAAACTTCAACATTTCTTGTAGCCAAGGAATTCCTATGGCTGGAAATTTCTCTTAGTCCTGAATAAAAGAGCAAGAATGCAAAGTCAAAATAAATGAAAGTCAAAATAAAACCCTCCAACCTTATCTAACAAAATCCTCTTTATTGAGATAAAACATTCCAAAAGTTTTCTGTCAATTTTCTGTGACAGACATTTTCTGATAGTAAACATGTTGAAATTTTTTTGTCTAAATCTACAATTTTCTTTTATCTTTTACAGGGATTCAAAAACAGTCAAGAGGAAAAATAGGCAGTAAAACCCGAAAACAAGTTGGCAAAGGAGTAGAATCACATATGGACTGCAGACTACAACATTCATCAGGGTGTTACTATTTTTGTTTCAGAGGGAACAGAAAATAATCAGATAGCCTACCCCAAATTCCACTGCTATGAGATTATTGCTTCTGTAATGACCACTATGGAATACATATTTCCCTTTCGTATATTGTCGGGACTAAATTACGTCTAACTACACCATTATGACACATTTACTTCCCCCCCGCCCCCTATGGCCAGCAATCATTCTTGGTTTATTTAGATCTGCTTAGCGTCTATTTTCCATAGCAAACACACAAAAACTCAAGAGAAAGGAAGTTACTTAAGCTGAACTGAGATCTCAAATCCAAAACAATTTCACTAACTCTTTTTCACAAATAAATAAAAAGAAAAATTCTATAATATTTGATTTCTTCTATAATTGATTTTTTCAGTCAAGAAATCTCTTTAATGCAAAGTCCTATATGGAAAATACAAGTATCAACATTCATAACTCATTGTATACCAGCACTTCAAGTTATCACAGCATTCATTAGTACCCTTGTGTACTTCACACCTCTGCCTGACTTACTGTTACAATAAGAAGGAACATTCGAGATTGAAAAGCTTAGCCAGAGAAGCAGCTGTGATAAATAGTCCTGCTCCTGGGAAGATTTAAGTTATTTATACTTTTTTTTTTTAATAGTTTGGGGGGTTTTTAAATAAAAAAACATTCTTGCAGGGTTAGATGTCATGGGCTTGATGCAGGAATTATGAAGGAAAATTCTATGACATGTTTTAAATATAAGGTTAGACCAGACAACAAAATGGTCCTCTCTACCCTTAGAACACGTGGGTGAAACACTTCTATTTTTATTTTGTGATAAAAAAGATCTTTAAAGAGCTAAGAATTTCACATAGTCATTTATTTTGTGTTTTCTCCATCTCCTCTCACTCCTTATCTCCATTATCCACTTGGTATGTGCTGCCTTTTAGACTATAAGCTCTTTGAAGCAAGGGCTGTCACGTTTTATATGCTTCTACAGTGCCTAGCACAATAGGGCCTGACCTAGTTAACTCCTAATCAATAGTGTAACAGAGATGTTAAATAATTATCATAGGACCATTGTATGTCATACCACACAATTCAGTTCACTGAGAAACCCTGCTGCAATATAAGTGTACATCTCTGTTACAACAAGACAACACCAATAAAAAAACCCCTGAGATTTTCATGCATGAAAGCATCAGGAAAACCTGGCATTAAAAATGAATAAAGCTTATATCGAATCAGGTAGAGATTTATAAGCATGCTCTTTCCACTGTGTTCAAACTCAGCTGCACTGAAACCAAACTTTGATTGCAGGTATTTTTATTCTAAGTAATTAAAGCTCTACTGCACTGCTGAGAACAAATGTGTGCATATCAAAATACTTAAAACTGAAAAGAAAACTTTACAATAGCAAGCACTTCTAAATTGCTTTGCTGTTTAATTCCACCTCTGTTGCACACAGAAATTAACAAATCTGCTTTCAGACATCCCTGTTATTCTTCATAAAGTCCCAAAGGTGTCTCAGTGAAACTAGATTTAAAGCATGTTAAGTGCATTACAGGAAATGTGTTCCCAAACACACAGTCCAATTAAGTGCCAAATGATGCCTTCAAGTCTCACCCATGTAAACCATATAAGGCCAGAGATTTTGCAGTGGAAATTTAAGGCAAAAATGAACATTCATTATTTGGTAAATCATGAATAAAGATATTTTTCCTCATTGAGTTCTTTCCATTTTGAAACTTATCCTATGCTACAGGTCGAATTACCAATGGAAAAAAAATCTCTGTAAATTGGGAACTGGTGGGGGGCATGAAGGATGAGCAGATTTTTATTGCAGGATTAAACAGACAGAAAAATAGGAAGAAGTCCCCAGAACAAAGAGTGATTTGGATTCAGAATACCCTTCCTTTTTTTTATGACTCCATCAGCTAGAATTTTGATAAATATTCCTTAACACAGTTACATATACATACACACGCAGCAAGGGTGGTATTGGGTACTCTGCCTCTAGTTTTTTAATTTCCCAGAGAGACAGTCTAAATGTTTGTTGCCCCCAGCGCCAGTTTTGATTTAGATAGCGAATACAACAGAGTTTTTGCTTAAATATTGAGTGACCATCAAACAAACACTGTGCACAATTTCACTGGGTAAAACAGTTATTTTCTAAAATGCTAAAAAATAGCAAACTATGTCTTCCTATTCATCACCTCTGTGGCATTTGTAGTCTAACATACCTCCATCACACCGCTTCTTAAACACATCCTTTCCAAATTCAGAATTCCTAAACTGTTTAGTCTTTCCTGGTATACCAGCTGTATCACAGCTCTGACCATCCCTGTTGCCTTTCTCTGTTTTTTTGAAGAGGGTTCTTCCAAATAGTGTAATGAACACTGAGCTACTCAGAACCTGGTTAAGACACTTTCAACCTCTTATTTTCATACACAAGTGTTTGGAACTGAATTAAGAACATAGCAGTTGTTTTGCTGTCTGTTAGAGCAAGCAAGCCTTTACTAACTTAAGAAAATGCTAACACTTAGCAGTTTAGAGGTGTAGGGAAAAAATCCGTTGCGTCCTGTGCAGGCTCTGATCTGCAAATCCTGCTGTTTTCACACTACATACAAACACGGCACATCTCCTCTCAGCTGAAATGAGCAGGAAACCTTCCTGGAGGCCAGATAGTACAACCATTCACATGAGCTTGTGACAATTTCTGTTGGGTGCTTTCAGATTCATTTCTTCAACACAGGCAGACTTGCAAGACTAATGTACAGTTTTACATACATGTGTGTTTTGTGGTGGGTTTTTTTTTTTCCCCAATATGTGTATATATCTATATTTAAACAGAGCTGATGAGAAAACTAAAATATGATGACAAGAGGTCATTGTCAATAGTTTGCAGGAATGATTCAGTTGACGAATTTAGCCTTTTTCTGTTAGTGATTTTTACAAATTACTTTGTAACAGTCTGATTAATAGTTTTCAGCTAAACGAATAAGAAGCTGTGATTATTACCAATCTCTTCCAATGTCTACTCTCTGTTTAGTATCTGACCTCTCAATACAAGCAAGCAGTATATATATTGGGCCTGGACAGCGTGGAAGAGTTTCAGTGAAACTTGAAGTCCTTCCGTTTAGGACTTCTAACATTTAATTTGGAATTTGTCATTGATTCCATTACATAAAGATTAAACATGACTTTAAAAACTATGAATTTAAAAGGCTATTTGACATATTTTAATATCTGTAACAAAACAAAGCAAACATTGCTTACTACTTCACCACACTATTATGAAGGAAGCATGGGAAAGCACTATAAAAATCCTACAAGAGGTGTTATTCTTCTAGCAAAGCAAAACCAGAAGAGTCGTCTTCACAACGAAATCTGTCCTTTACAAGAATTTTAGCTTAATTTCCAGACCACAGAAGTCTGAGTAGTATTAAATAAGCAATGATAGCCTTAAGGCACCATCTTTAAGTGGGTGCTACTGAAAGAAAGGCTGTCTCACAGCATTTCCCAAGTGTTATACACATTCACTTATACTGGCAGATGGCACATTTGGATCTCAAATGTACCTTCTCAGAACTCAAATGCTGATCTCCTGGAGATTTTTTGTAGTTTGTGTTTTGCTTTGTGGTTTGTTTTTTTTTTTTCCTTCTTTAAAAAGAGACTACATTTAAAAATAATGCAAAATATCACAGAAAAATTTTTATTTTAGGAAGTGCTACAGAGCCCGTGAAAACTACATGTGGAATAGATCTACACCTCACAGCAAAGAGGAACAGATTTTCGTACCCTTACTCACCTTCAACTGCATTTCACTTTGTGAGTAAACCTATTAACTTGAAAGAGACTAGATTGGAATTAAAACATTTTTCATCAGGAAAATGTTTCAGAATCTGACCCTTTTTTAATTAGCAATCCAGAGTAACATCACAAATAATAGTTCTTCAAAAATTAAATTAAATGCCTTTCAAAAATGCTATGCATATATCTTACATGCAAATCAGCAATCCCAGACAGTTCTACTTTGGCAAATGTTTCAAAGTATTTTTTTTTTTCTCATTGTTTTCAATACCTTGAAGGGAATGTTTATCTAGTAAACATGTCCTGAGATGGGCCACCTCTACCCTCTGAGAACAAAAAAAAGTACTGAAAAATATTTGTGCGTAACTGACATCTTAATATGAAAACTCCCTTTCTCCCATTCATTAATCAAGCAACCACCAAGAGGTATGATAGAAGATTATATAGCATAATAATAAAAGTAAAATCTGTATTTACCATATTTATCTTCAAATTTCATTCCTTTTGTCACTAGATTTTCCCTTGTTGACACCCAGCCTTCTAAATATTCCTTACTTTTTGCCTTTCTTAATGGAAGAAGTCTAGAACCATTCTATCATTGCCACTCTATTCTCTGCAAGTCTAGCTTGCTTAATAACCTGCCCTAGCTTGTCTTTACAATGAACGAAGAATGCAAAAGATACAAATGGCCAATTATATTAGTAGGATAATAGCGATCTTGGGGTAAATTTCAGTCAACCCCACAGTACAATGTAAAAGCCATCAAGTTTGTGTTCATAGTAATTTAAAATGCAATAAATAAATATGAATATATCAATGACATTACAACACTGAAAAAAGAGACATGACTAGAGGGAACAGCAAATTCAGCTGTGCATGGACATTGTCTACAAAAAATGCACCTGCTTTCCTCCCCTCGTCTGTACCACAGTTGAGTGACCACTACCGAGCTGACAAAGGAACAAGAGCAAACATCCCACTGTCAAATGCAGAGCAAACTCTCCCCCTCATAGTCATTGTACGTACAATTTTAATGACAACCAAAGCTGGGAAAAATATATATTGGGCAAGCCAGTTCACATTTTCAGAGCAAGATCTGTATACTTTGCTTATGGAAGAAGCTTTAGGAGAAACCAGATAGCCCAACAAGATCAGGGGGTAAGTTGCCAGCCACAGTGCAGAGCTGTTGGGTTTTTTCAAATTTGTATTGTTTTTAAGCATTTCTTGTGATTCATCATCTGCTAAGGGGATTCAGAAGTCAGCGGTAAATTTTGGTACAGTGGCACCTTAGAATTTTTGTAGCCTTTTATCAATATCCTTCTGCAGTTCTGACACACTCTGTATAGTTTGTGCAAGCTACTCTGCATCAGGCTTTCGTAACCCAGAGAAGAAAATCTGCATGACCTGCTGGAGTGCACTTGCATTATCTCCATTGATACCTTGAAAGAATATTTACATGTCAACAGTACATCCACTTTTGTAGTGAGGACAGAAGTTCAGCACTGAGTCAACTAAGATAAAGAACTTTCTACTGAATAAGGAGGCATTTAAACAGTAGGTAGCAGACATTGTTTTGCCCAGATTAAAGAAAGATGAGATTTTAAAATCTCAGTACATAGGTTAGACCTACTGGAATTAAAGTGTAGGATTAATCTTCTTATAAAAAATGTTTTGATAAAATTTTTGTCTCTACTATTGAGATTGGATATGAAAATTAAAATCCATTTAAGTTAACTAAATAGGCTCTGCATTTTATTATTTTATCTCAGTTCAAACAGTAGAGCCTGTGACTGTGATAATGCTTTGAAAATAAAAAGAAAGAAAATCACTTTCTCCGTGCACAGTTTATAATTTAGGTTTTTTGTTTCTCTATTTTCTTTTCCCTTTTCTTTCCTGTCCTTTGTTAACTGCAGGAAAGATGAATCATATCAGGCATTTTGCACTTCTCTAAAAACAGTGATAGCTATGCCTATTCGCACCTCTTCGGCGCTGAAACCCATGACTGGTTGCAGGAAGAAGCATTCTTTTCTGAGTTGTCCCTTTGAGCTTGACAGTTGTAATTTCTAGGGAACACAATAGCTTAATGAAGTCATAGTCATTAAAAGGGACCAGAATTATTTTAGGTCACTTCCATAGAGAGCTAAAGGATATTAACATCCATAATATCAAAACACAAATTCATCAGCATAATCAAATAGGCTAGTTAAAGTAATTACTCTTCAAAAACCATAATCACAAGTCCTCTAACTAAACCTCAATTCCTCTGTAACCCACATTGATACCACTGTGGCTTTTTGTTCTCTTGTGGCTAGACCACAAAAGGCTTTTATGAGTCTTATACTGCCTGCAAAACATAAAATTATAAATCAAGCCTACAAAATCAAGTCTTTTAACTCAAGCAATAAGGGATCCAGGATTCTTTCAAAAGCTGAAGTCATAATTTCCAGCTCACAGACAGTATACACAGTCAATAAACAAGATCGATCAGTTGAGCCAGTGGAAAACTATCTGCAGATCCCTTCACCACTGTCAACCAAAGTCACTTCAAATCGCAATGCAATCTATGTGTTAAAAAACAGTTCACCTCATTATTGTACAATAATCTTCTTCATACCCCCAAATTTAGGGAAGAATATGAACTATGCTTCATGCAATAGATATTAAGACTGTTAGAAGTCTAGTATTACTCTTAGATTTGCAGGAGGCACTGGCAGAACACCACATTGCTCGACAGAAGACAATAAATACACACTTGAATGACGGATTATTACGTCTGATTACCCTTCCAGGTATAGAAGATAAGTGTTTCTTTGACAAGAACGAATAAAAGAAACATTAAGTTGCTCTCATTTTTTAGATTATTGGGAGATTTAATAACTGACTACATTGGTTAATGGGAAACAGATAAATGTTTCTTTGACAAGAACGAATAAAAGAAACATTAAGTTGCTCTCATTTTTTAGATTATTGGGAGATTTAATAACTGACTACATTGGTTAATGGGAAA
>NW_009209740.1:7282-9916 GCF_000690835.1 Fulmarus glacialis
CTTATTTTGTTCAGATTTTCATTTCATAATCCTGTTCTAAATACAGCAACACTACATTCTGTCATTTGTATTGCCTTCTTTCCCTCCTAATCCACTTTTAATTGGAACACTAAACACTTAGAATATGTGAATGTGTACATATGTGCGTGTATATGTATTTACTTATGAAAACTATTTATAAACCTACTCGTCTGATTACCTGCAATAATCATCCATATAATGTCTTTTGTTTATTAAGAGGGTTTGTCTCAAAGACAGGCTAACATTTCTGACTACTTCTGCAGCTCCATTTCAGAGAAGAAAAGAAAAAGGTAACATAAGCTGTAGCTCGAATAATTAAAATAATCTCTTTTTTTTACTTTTCCAGTGGAAAAAACCTGAGAATATTTTTTGTACCATTTTGCAGAAGTATGAACAGCTTGACTGGAAGATGAAACGGAAGACCTCTGGAAGGTTCCTTGCAAACTATGTTGAAATGCTTTAAATAAACAGTTTGAACTTTTCTGTAAGATGCTTCACAGAGTACAGATTTTTCAGGCCACAAGAAGTACTTTAGCAGAAATCTACAGGAAACAATACACACAAACCCAGTACAAACCATGGGTACTTTACCTATGTTGGTGACAGATTTATGGACTATCTTTTTGTTATTCATTCCAACTCTTGAGGCAAAACATTGCACAGACTACAGCAGTAGGAAAGGTTTGCCTTGGCAGCTGACATGAAATAAAAGCCAATCCAGAAATAAAACAGGATTTAATATTTCAATCCTGTTATTGACTATTTAATTCTATTTATAGGTGGAAAATAGTATTAAAAAACCTCCTTTTCTTTTTATGGTCTGGGTTAGATCACAGACACTGAGTACCACCTCAGCAATCCTCTCATTCAAGTTAAGTGGGAAAGTTGAAGGCCCCTACAAACAGAGGGACTAGCCCGACAAGCCTGGGCAGCACACACACGAGAACCAGAGAGTTTTCCAGGTACTGGCAGCACAAATACCTAAGCTAAAATTAAGTTGGCACAACCCCGTCTCTGTGTTTGAGACAAATAGAGGAGTCAAGACCTGGAAGCATGGCGTTCAGAAAACTGAGGAAAGAGCTTTCATTTAAATCTTGGCTAGAAGTCAAGATAGACAAGTCCCGATGTTGAGGAAAACAAGCATTTTATTCCTTATATGCAAGAAAGATTTTTTTCAAAGAAACATCAATCATCAATTTCTCCCGGTGATGGAATCTACCTGCAATATTACCTACTAACTAATTCAAAAGAAAGTATCAATATCCTTTTGAATACTTGAAATATATCTTACACATGCTTGAAATGGTGGTAATAATTCACATGTAAATATAACTTCACCAGGCTTTTAGTGATATATTTAAAAAACTGAGTGGCATTAATCAGAGGCCATACCTGCATATCATTTGACTATTACCAAGAGCCAAAAGTGAAAGCACTTCTCTATTCAGAGATGACAATATACTAATAAGCAATATATTGCACTAACACTAAAAATTCCTTCATAGTCTGAGAGCTTTATTAAGTCCTGTAAGAGAAGAGGACTATTATAATACAAGCACTATTATAATACAAAAGTATACTTATGCTTAATTATGCCGTGGAAAAAAGCAACACAACAACGAAAAGAAACAAAAAAAGTGGAAACGCTCCAATCTAGCCAAACCTACTGAACATGGCATAGGTCAGGGAGCATGGTCGCTTTGCCAGACTTAAATATATAATGACATACACTTCCCCAGATATCTGGGTAGAAGACAGAGGATCCTGTATTGCATTTGGTAAATGTAATTTAAAAGCATTAAATGGTTTCTTCATTAAAAGGTTTCTTCGTATCCTGTGTATTATGCATGTCACATGCCTGCCTACCTGCATCCATTCCCATGAGCTACTTGAGCACTTAAGAGACAGTAGCACAATTTTGGTACCAATGTATACTTAATTTTAACTGTCACTTTGGTAAGAACTTCTCCATGAGCACATCAGTGCATTTTACACCCATCTCCTACACACCGTTGTTCCATGGCGAATAAATGCATCTACGATGCATCAGTGGACAAGGGAAGAGCTACAGACGTTGTCTATCTGGACCTCTGAAAGGCCTTTGACATGGTCCCCCACAGCATATGGAGATATGGATTTGATGGGTGGACTGTCCAGTGGGTGAGGAATTGGTGGGATGGTCGCAGGGGGTAGTGGTCAACAGCTCAATGTCCAGATGGAGATCGGTGACAAGTGGTGTCCCGCAGGGGTCCGTATTGGGACCAGTACTGTTTAATATCTTCATCAAGGACATAGACAGTGGGATCGAGCGCACCCGTAGCAAGTTTGCAGACGACACCAAGCTGAGTGGTGAGGTCTATACGCCTGAGGGACAGGATGCCATCCAGAGGGACCTGCACAAGCTCAAGAAGTGGGCCCGTGTGAACCTCATGAGGTTCAACAAGGCCCAGTGCAAGGTCCTGCACCTGGGTCGGGGCAACCCCCAGTATCAATACAGGCTGGGGGATGAAGGGATTGAGAGCAGCTCTGCCCAGAAGGACTTGGGGGTGAAAAGCTGGACATGAACCGACAATGAGGACTTGGGGGTGAAAAGCTGGACATGAACCGACAATG
>NW_009209741.1:0-34044 GCF_000690835.1 Fulmarus glacialis
GGCTGCCTGCCAAGTTAAACCACAACATTCTGTAATGTGGATTCCATCATATCCCAAAGTGGTGTAGCTGTATTTTCAAAGGAACAGTTTTTCCTGCATTCCCTAGTTCAAACTGACTGTTTGCAATCTGCTGCAGAAAAGTTAGATGTTTTCCATTTTGATCCTTCCAGTATAGCAGTAAGTTTTAAAGCTCCTTCTTTTAAAATTATTGCATTAAAATGCTTCTATTTATATGAACAAATACTTTATAATCACCTCCATTATTTTTGTGATTGACATAAAATAGACATATACTATACAAACTCATGACAGCAAAGCCAGTTATCAAAGAAAGAAGGAGAATATGATCTTGTAGGAAATACAGCACATCTCAGTTTTGTAATACTGAATAATATTAGAATATGTTGGCACGAATCAAGCAAAATCACAGACGTCTGTGGGAACTGCAACTATTATCACTTTCACAGATTCTAAGTCTCCATGTATCATCTTACATTCCTTACGTCCCATCTGCCTATTCTTCACCATTGACAAAATATATATGAAGTGCTCCTAAACTGGATGCCACTGGTGTTACTATCAACCTGAAATGCTCTATTTACTTCTAACTTAATTTTGCTTCCTCATCCGTTACTGCACTACTTGCTTCTTTAATTTTTCATTTCTCCATAATAGATCTCTCTCATTTTTTTCTTTCCTCTCCATTGGTCACCACAAATTTTGAGCTCTCTGTACATCTCTGTTTGGCTTTTTATTACAACACCCACTGTGCATGATTTCTGAGACTGCCACTGCTTGACTTCCTGTTACCGCTTATGACCTATGCTGCTCCATTTGCCTCTCTGAAATCAGCAGCTGAAATTCAGTGTGTTCCAGTCCCTGACATCACAGCATAGTAGTTGTTAAGATGGCATATTTTTTGAGACAGTTTTATTGATTTCCCCATGATCCTGTTAGCTGCTTCTGGCAGAAAGTAGGGCCATGAAGACTGCTCCTGATGCAAGAGCTATTTTCTTAAACCTGTTAGACACACAAATAATTGTGCAATTTACAAGCTATTTATCATAAGGATCTGATGGCATCTTTCTTGAAGAGAACAAAGTTTCCTCTTGCTAAAATTGTGTTCTCATTTCTATCTCAATCAAGTATGGCTGTGATACGATCTGAAGACAGACAGCACCAGCTATAGCTATCATTGCTCACTTATTTTTCATAGACTAGGTGTTTTTTGAACACTTCTTTTTCTAGGCAAAATACAGTTTTGCTTTCCATCAATTAATCAAACAGCATACACACTGCTTTCAATTTTTATCATATTAGTAGGGAAATTAAAGCAGATTATCAATAACACAGAGCACTGAGTTGAATTTATTTTTATTAATGCTAAAACACTGAACAAAATGCAATTAAAAAGAAATTTTCATTTCAGAAAAGGAAACAAAAAGTTTAACTACTTAATGTCTTTTCCAAAGTTAAAATAAATCTTACCAGTGAATCCTGGAGGACAAACACAACTGTAGTCTGCAACCAGATCTAAACAAGTTGAATTGCTTTTACAGAAGCCATAAGTGCACTCGTCAAAGTTGATTTCACAGTTCAGACCTTCAAATCCTTGGTTGGAAAAAAACAAAGAGCTATGTATAATTCAGCTGTATCTATACCTTCTTTTCTGAAGCATATCTTTGGGTCCCTTTTTCTAAAAAATAGATTGTTTTCAATTTACTCTTGTAATAAAATTATCTTGAAGTCTTATTGAAAGATCTTTCTAAAAGCTTTTTCTGTTCTGTCATAAATAGGAAAATACATTTGACCATTAAATATACTTTAAAAGTAGCTAATAATTGAAAAAACAAATTTAGGATTCAGTATTTTCATTAATCTAGTTGAACTTTCTATTTAGCAGAGACTTAAGAATCTATATATCTTCTGCAATTTTGAGAACATTGCAGATGAAGGTAAGTGATGCTGGGATTTGGGACATCTGATTATAGTTTTAAAAATCAGCTCTCAGATAGTTACTTCTCTACTTTCCCTCTATTTGTTTCTTGTGTCATAGTGACTTTTAGCAAACTCAGAAGTCTAACTGTGGTTTTTTGTACTTGAAATTGCTGAAGAATCTACACTCCAATATCTGACATTTTACGCTCTTGTAAATGTATTCTAATTCATGGTCATGCTACAAAATGACTATCATTAGTGCTGTCACAGGCCATGACTGCAGGAAGACCATGACTAATGCTAAGCTATCAGTGCCCTCAGTGCAAGGCATATTCCCATAATTTCTCAGACTGACCATGGAACCAATTTCCACTGATCCCTAAATCATAAAACTTTACAATTACCCTTAGTTCATTAATAATGTATACAGGAACAGTTCTCATTTGAATTTAGAGTTTAAATCAGACCCATGTCTCACAGGTAACAAGTAAGCCACAAAATTATTAATGTGGATGCCAAGATTTATTTTTCTATAAGCTGGTCAGGCACACTAAACAACAGAATGATCTTTTCCAAGCTTAATTTTCAACTGCCTTCCAATATCTGTTTTGGCTTCTAAATTAAACTAAGTAATGTTGGAGGCTGTACTTTATGAGAATTATTTGTAGCAATTTCATCTTTTGTGATGAGTTTCTGAACTTACCATCACCACTAGAATGCTTGTATTAATATATAAATACATGAAATATTGTAAGCTATGAAATCAACTCACCATGAGTCCGTACTTACGAAATAGTACTATTTGAAGATTAAAATGAAACAAGTATAAGAAAGTTTAAAATGCAGAAACAAAGTACAAGGTTATCAATCACAACCTTGACTTTATTTTTAACTAAAAATCCAATTTAAAAAAACATTCAAATATTCAGAAGAAACGCATTTGTGAAAGTATCTCAGAAAGACACTGTAATTTTAAATGTTTTAAAGCATTTTTGTTTTTCCTTTAACTACTTTTTTCTTGAAACCACTTATTTGTTCATACACTTCTGATAACACTGAGCAATATGCATTTTTAAAGAAACAGACAAGGAGTCCTGAAAATCACATTATTTTTGTCTGTGAAAGTTTTAATAGATTTTTGTACTGAAGATATATTACAGTCATTATTATGGCCATTGCAATTTGCTTGCTATGCTCAGTCACAAAGCTGCAAGTTAGTACATCAGGATAAAATATTTTCTTTGTAAGCTTATTGATTAAATTTTTCATGGATTTCACATACTGCACATTTGTGTTTTCTCCACTCCTTCAGACTTTGCAAAAATCATGAGGTTTTGTCTGAAAAAAGTAGCACTTACAAGTATATCTGTCTCCATTCTTTATGAGCGTGCTTGTTTTATTGGGTGCTTTGGTGGACAAAGATGCAAATGAGACTTCAGAAAAGAATGAATAACTTTCATAGAAAGGAAATTTTAACAATGGTTTTGAAGACTGTCAAGAAGATGTTTTGCAGACTGTAGGCAATTTTGAAAATTGTCGAAGATAATAAAAATAAATTATTTTGATCAACTTACCTTCAGGGCAAAAACAATCATAGCTGTTGACATCATTCTGACAGACAGCACCATTCAAGCAGGGAGCTGAATCACACTCATTCATTTCTATTTCACAGTACTGGCCTGAAAAACCTGCAAAGGAAGCAAGATAAGCTTTGATTTTCTTCATCTTTATGTATCCTATTAACATGAAACTTTTGTTCCAAATGTTGTTCTGTAATTAAAACCAAGGGGTGTTACAATCCATATTCCCCTGAAAAAGGAAGCTGGAAGTCAGAGCTTCTGTATTTTATTTACAAAGAATTAAATTTCAGTAATTTCTTATTCAATATTACAAATATATGTCTTTATTGCTGGAATAAAGCAATAAATGAAGTAGGAAGTACTTCCAGAAAGTGAGAAGACATTCATAGCAATATGCAAACAACATACAGATTTTCAAGTGTTTTGCTTGTATTAGAGCCACTTTAGTATTTTTATGATACCTTTTTTGAATTTTGCCATGTTAATATAAGAGAGAGTACATCAGTTATCTCTCATCCATTGTCTGTGCTTTCTACTGTGGAGAGGAGCACTAAAAAAATACAGAGTACAAATACATTGAGGCATAACAAAGCACATGCCATATGAGTCGGGTCTTCAGCATGTGTAAAGTGCACAGCTTAATTACAATAGGTGAGGATGCTGTATATGTTGCTAAAAGAAGGAAAGTAGACATCATTAAAACAAAAATCCAAAGACTAATGAAACTTCGGAAAGGAAAGGGTAACTCAGTTTTCCGATATCTCACAGGTACTTTGACACACCGTACTGGGTGCAGGTACCCACGTGCTGGCAGGGGGCTGCAGGGCGGCCTCTGTGAGGAGAGGCTGGGGCTGCCCCATGCCGGACACAACCGGTTCCATCCAGCTCCAACCGACCCCCCACAGGGCACGGCTGAGCCCCACAGCCAAGGTGGTGGAGCCTCAGGGAAATGTATTTAGGAAAGGGCAAAACACTGCACAGGTACAGTGAGGAGCAAGGGGGTGGGGTGGGAGGGAGGGGAGAGCGAGAAACAATCTTGCGAGCACCAAGGTCAGCAAAGGAGGGGAGGAGGTGGTCCAGGTACCTGTGGAAAGAACCACGCCAGAGCAGATATCTGCACTGCTGTCCATGGAGGACCCCATGCTGGAGCAGGTGGATGTGCCCTGAAGGAACTCTGGCCCACGGAGAACCCACACAGGAGGAGGGGAAAAGTGTGAGGAGGAAGGAGCAGCAGAGAGGAGCTGTTACGGACTGACCACAACCCTCATTCCCTGTCCCCCTGCGCTGCTTGGGGTGGGGAGGAGGTAGAGGAGAGGGGAATGAAGGAGTGAAGTTGAGCCTCAGGAAAAAAATGGGGATGGGGAAGGTGTTGTTTTAATTTGTCTTTGTTTCTCACTATGCAAATTAATTGGCAATATATTAAACCGATTTTCCCCAATTTGAGTCTGTTTTACCCATGACAGTAACTGGTAAGTGATCTCCCTGTCTTTATCTCGACCCGCAAGCTTTTTCATCTTTTCTTCTTCCCCCATGCTGATGAGAAGGCAGCGTGAGAGAGTGGCTGGGTGGGGGTCTGACAGCCAGCCAAGGTCAACCCACGACACATCTGTAGCTTTGTTTTATGTTAATTCCAAATATCACCACTAATCTTTGCACAACCAGTAGCACATTCTGTTTGATTGGAAGAACAAAATAAACCATATCTTCACTGTTACTAAAATGATAATAAAA
The DNA here is from genome assembly GCF_000690835.1 of Fulmarus glacialis. Lineage (NCBI taxonomy): Eukaryota > Metazoa > Chordata > Aves > Procellariiformes > Procellariidae > Fulmarus > Fulmarus glacialis. The sequence continues at coordinate 5,250 of NW_009209741.1, forward strand.
AAAAAAAAAAATCCATATATAAAATGAAAGTGTTCCTGTTGAATGGAGAAAAAGCTTTTTTTTTTTGTATTAGGTTCCCAGGACATTGCGAAAAATGTATAAAGAAAGCATGCCACACTGTTAAACATATGTCTATTTATGTAAAACAAAAAATTCCCAATTTTTTTGTTTTCTTAAAAAATGATTTTTAACACTACCGAATAAAAAAAAAAAATCAACAAATTAAAATAATTGTGTATGTTGGGAAAGACAGATGATTTTACATCTTTCCTTCCTATTTTTATGTCATCTTTAAAGTCCCTCAACCTTATCTCATTTAGAAAACAAATTCAAAAACCTTCAGAATCTTCACGAAATGTCAATCTACAATGCATTTGTGAACACCAGAAAAAATAATTTGTATAGAGTTGATATTTCTGTCAGCAAAATAACAACAAATGCAGATAAATAATGGAGTGTCCCAGTGCAATCAATGTGTGAGTTCTTTTCCCTCTTTCTTGCAGAATTTATTTATGAATTCTAATATAAGGTTGAGTTCTCACATAAGATATAGAACACAACCTGCACAGAATACAAGAGAAGCCAAATATCAGACATGCTTTCAAAGAATCTCCTTTTCAGTCTTAGACTGAACTTTTTTAGAAGGCACCACACAATCATCACTATTTGGATTGTTCTGGGTTAGTTGGTACCATATATTTCCCATGATTCTACCTAACTATCAAAGAAAATGTAGGTAATCCATAGTAGTTAATATATTGATGGTAGAGGGTACAAATCATGCCAATTAATATGAGGCAAACTGTAATTCCTGTGTTCATTTCACAGATGTTATAATTTACCAGCATTGCTAGCCATGCTGTTGTATTTGGAAATATGATTAGTCCTTACTTTTTGAGAGGAGACATTACTTAACATTAATGATAAAAGTATCATCCAGGGAATAGATTTTGGTTAAGAACACATTTTTCCCAAAGGCTTTCTTCTTGAAGTGAAACATTGTTTCCATGTGCAGATGTAATAACAGAAAAACAAGCAGTGCTGTTCAGCTTGAAGCATGGTTAAAGTGAAACCAGGGAACTCCATGCTGTCCCTTCCAGGTTAGTTTTTTGTCACTCTTGCATTGTGGAACTGGCCTCAATAACCTAGGATGTCCCCACTTGTCCTAAGTTCCAATAAGCTTTATTTTCCCACCACTTGGATATTTGATAACAGACTTCATTTTCCAAAAAATGTAGGTATCGTAAAATTATTATACACCTGTCGTGGTTTAACCTGGCATGCAGACAAATACCACGCAGCCGCTCGTTCACTCCCCCCGCCGGCAGGGCGGGGAGAGAATCGGAAGGGGGAGAGGGAGAAAAATTTGTGGGTTGAGATAAAGACAGTTTAATAGAACAGAAAAGAGAAAATAATAATAATAATGATAGAATATACAAAATGAGTGATGCACAATGCAATTGCTCACCAACCGCACTGACCGATAACCAAGTAGCAATCAGTACTTCCTGGATCACGCCTACCATTCATATACTGAGCATGACGTCACATGGTATGGAATACTCCATTGGCCAGCCGGGCTGGCTGTCCTGATTATGTTCCCTCCCATCTTAGTGTACCTAGCTCAGTCAGTAGACATGGGAGCTGTCCTTGGACTAGGAGGGCACTTAGCAACAAGTGAAAACATCAGTGTGTTATCAACATTCTCCTCAGACTAAATCCAAAACACAGCACTAGGAAGAAATTTAACCCTATCCCAGCCGAAACCAGGACAATAGCATTCAAGTCCTGAACTAAATTTGTCTAATTTAGCTTTCACTACTAATCAAGTTTCCTCATTAATTGGTTATATTTACTCATACATATCTTTACTGTTGATTCCATTTTATATGATATTTTAAATGTAACCTTCAAGCCCCTATTCAAGATCAAAACTAAGATCTGAAATATTTGAATGCAACTGTGCTTGCAGGAAGAACACAGCATGGGAGAAAGATAAATATTGCACTAAGCCTTCATGCAGGCTTAAATACATATCTATGTCCAATTCATTTCAGTTGAGAGTGGGTGAGCCCACCCTACATGCATTGTTTCAATACCAAAATTGCCAGCCTGGTTATCTTTCTTGAAGATTAAAAGCCTACAGCAAGGTATTAAGAAATGTAGACTGCCAAACTGCAGGGGCTACCAGTGTAGATACTTGTAACATGAATGTTTAGACCATAAAATACTCAAGGTTCCAGCATGAAAAGTGCTGGTCACCTTTTTAATGCCCTCCTCACTAACATGTCTATTGGCAAAGATGTCCCTAAAACTTGTCTCTTCCCATCAGTCTCATTCCTCAAACAGGGTCCTATGGCCAGGGAGACAGACCCCTGTATGTGACACCTCCTACAGAACCAGGAACCAGCATAACCAGCATGTTTCTGCCTCTCTTTGGTCTATCACCTGGAATCAAGCATGCTTGCTCTCCCTGTGTGTTATGATGTTGACCTTGTCACCATAGTCCATCTTTAGCTCAAGAAGAAAATAACTCATAGAGATTTAGTGAAATTGATCTTTGGTAAAGTTTTCTTGGAGAGAGGGTCCACTGCTTCTATGTGTGATTAGCCTCTGTCTTCACTATTCCTGCAGGTTTTCTTTAAATTAGACTTCCTTACCTTGGTTAACTCTTCTGGCTTGTTTGGAAGGGATATGGAAAAGAACTGATTTCCCTTCTCTTTGTAGATTTTTACATATCTTGATTTTTTTATGTCTATATCATGACTGATGTTTCCACTCAGTCTTCTGTTGCTCAAAAAAACCCCAAACAAACAATTTCTTCCACATTTCCTCATAGGTCTTGTTCATTAGATCTCTGATGAGTCAAGTTCCTGTCTTTTCTGTTCCTGTACTCATGTATAATACAATATTCTAACTAAGGTTGTAATGTGCCGTGTATCCTTACATATTACACTTTTCAGAACAATATTTGTTATATTTTTACAACTGTGTGATGTTTGTGAATCACGTCTAGCTTAAATCACCTGTAGCTCCCAAATTGCCCTCTGCAGAACTACAATCTAATTAGCATTTCACATTTTTATTTGTGCAGTTTATTCCTGCAGAGGTATAGTCTTTACACCCCTGTATATTCTTAGATTGTAAATTCTTAGATCTCTTCATGAGATTATATTACTCAAAACCCAAACTCATTTAAACCACTAAAATGGGGAATTGTATGTGACATGTTTGATGATCAAATTGTTGAGATAATTGCCATTTTAACACTTGGCCACTATCACTGGCCATTGTAAAGGAAAGAAAAATAAAAGAAACTCAGAACAACCACATATCCCAGTGCATTTGTAGTCATAAGTGATTTCATATGTAAGCACTAATGTTAGGAAGTGTGTATCTCCAAACCCTTTATAGTAATTATCACTAACTGGAAAGAAACACAACAGTGAGCAGGTGGCCAATGTGTCTAGTTTCTACAAAACTGAAGATTGCTTAGGAAAGTTCCTCAGATTGCTTAGGATTACAGGCCACAAACAGGTCATTACATGAACAGTAACAACTCCTGAAGATCCTTTATTTTTCAAAAAAAAGGTAGCTACAGAAAAGCTTGTATATGTTTCAATTGGGGTAATTTGGCAAAACAGCTATAGCCTATTCAAAACAGTCTGACTATGCTTTTGAGCTAGCTTTGCACTTACTAGACCTGATATGGATGGCACACAGAATAGCTACAGCAACTCACACCTCTTAATGGGATAGCTGCTTATATGAAGTGTCTAAGCAAGTGGTAGAACACAGGCTGAGTCTATGCTGTGATAACACAGTTTGCTTCTACCTGGTTTAAAGATACCATGATCTCATAGACACACATTGTCACGTTTACTTCCAAGGCTAGTCGTACCCAGTCGGATTCTTGGGAATTCAGAATAGGCAACTTGCCTATTCTGATTTGTGTTAGTTGATAACCTCATGTCAAAAGAAAGTGGAGAATAATAAAAGAAGAATGAGATTAATTGCTGTTGAAAAGACATTCTGAGTCTTACAAACTAATAAGTTTAACAGCAATGTCCTTTAATATAACTGTTCCTCAGCATATCCAAATGCAGAACTGCATATTTGTTTATTCCTTATGATTTTATCATCAGAACAGTACTTTGGGACCAGCTCTATAGTGAGAATGTAAATAAAAACCGTCATGATGTAAAGTGGTAGTTGATAGCAATTTTATCTGTGCAATGATGTGAACATGCTCAAGTACTCATCCTGCATATTTTATGTGCAGTTCTATATACAAAGAATTTTGCCATAAAAGATTAAAAAAAAAAAAAAAAAAGAATTGTAAAATTAGAATCAATTCACAAACTCCTAGATGGGTGCTATGGTTTCAAAGTTCCAATGGAAAACACGACAAAATAAATTAGGTTTAAAATTTGTTTTACATGACCTATCTAACTTCCTAATGAGTGAAGACATGTAAAATGATTCTTCGTATTTTAAACACAATCAATTACCAATATATTATGAGTTTAAACATCATGAAAATGAAAAGCTGAGAGGCAAAATTAATTAATATAAATTCTTTATTATAAATTCAAGCAGATGGCATACATGAATTATGAAAAGTTTTTTTTTTCTTTAATTAATATAGAATTATTTTGTTAATGTATTGTAAACTGGGAGCTTTGAGGAACATATCAGATTCCCAGGGAAGTTATTCGTTGTTTCACAGGACTCATCGAAGTTCCTAATTTAAAAGCCCAGAAGAGTGAGTTTGGAGGCACAGGTAGTGCCAATCATGACATGCAAAAATTTAGTATTTTAAGTTTTACTACAACATTAAGTTGGCACTGCAGAAACTGCAAAATTCTGAGACCAGAGTCTTTATCAAAGTAATAATGAGAAAGTTGTTTCTTTCTTAAGCAGCAAATATATAACTTCAAGGTTTTTGATTGCTCTGCAGATGCACAATCAGACATTCAGGAGGAATTCTAACAAGATAACTCCTGCCAGCTTCAGATGATAGAATAAATGTTCAAGAAGTTAGATTGTTAAAGACGGATGGGAACCTTTATTCACTCCTTTTATAGATATACAGCTTTCTCAGAAACCATTTCAAAAATCTTTTCTCAGGGGACTGGTAGAGAACGCATGTCCAATACCTGATTTCTCAAGTCTTTCTTGTTTTATTATATTCATTGATAGGTAGAATAAAGCATTATTTATTTAGCAAGTTTATGTTTGTATCTTTTGCATTTCTTTCTTCATTTTCTATGAAGTTTGGCCTAAACCTTAGTCATTTTCCATATGGTATGCTTGAAATGAGGAAAAAGGAAACTTTTGCCACTTATTCTCTTTAAGTTAAATATTATGAATTATTAACTAACAAGTGTTGTTTTCACAACTTCTTACAGCTTTTCTTTCCTGCTAGGAGGAAGGGAAGAATTTCCTTATGTCATAGAGCAAAAGAGGGAAACAAAGCTGTAATGAAAAGAGATATTCCTTTAACACGGTGAGAGACAAAGAAAATTCTTCAGTATGTTAGCTGCTGTTGTTAGCCACCAAAATGTCAAGTTACCATCACTTTTATTTCTTATAATAAAGAATCTTCATGATTTGGCCTCTTTGAACAATTCAGCACAGAAAAGATGAGAGAACACTACTGTTCTGATAATTTCTCATCTTTCACAGTAGCAGTAGCCATCTTTTATCCTGTGTCCAACAAAGGGGGGAAAAGAAACAGCTATACCAACTTATTAGAAGTGCTTAATAACGGAAGAAAAAAGAAAAGGTATTGAAGATCTCACAACATTTTTCTACAACGTGGCAATACATCTCAGGAAAAAAAGAAAAAAAAAGAAAAAAAAGAGTTTTTTCAGACTAACAAGAAACCCACACAAATCACAGGGGAAAAATATTTTACTTTCTAGGAAGCCCTAGTTTGGAAAGCAATCCTGTTAAACTGTGATTGACAATTTTCTTCCCTACAAAGGTATTCTGTACCATCACTTCCATACAGCTCACAAGAAGATGCAGAGCTCAGTTTACCTCCAAAGATTAGGCAGCTGAGATCTTTTGTTAGGTCTCTTTAAATAAAGGTTGAAAAGAAGACCGTCTGCTTCCCTCAGATTGGAGAAAATGCCAAAGACAAAGAATTAAAAATACCAGTCAGAAAAACAAAATAGTTTTTTCTTAGAAATGCAATCTGAAGATTGCCATCTCTGGAATATCATCCCAGTATAAACAGAAAATGGCTTGGAATTAAGTTGGATATTGGATAGGTATTCACAAAATTTATAACAAGAGAAGTTGCTATGCTTTTTTTTAATTTTCAGAGTGATAGGAAATTTCTAAGAATTCACAGAAGCACAAGAAAAGTAAAATTGAAGTATGGGAGACAGTGAAAAGAATTCCCTAAATGAAGGTGGAATATGTTCATATCTTACGTTTATATTATTCTAAGTTATGACCAGGATGACCTTATCCTAATCATAACACTAGCTATACTGAAGGAATAATAATAATAACAAAATAGGAATCTGCAGTTAGGAGTAAAATAAAAAATATATTCCGACTTTCATCAAAGGGGAGGAAGTTACAGGAGAAGAAGGGAAAAGAGCTTGAAAGTGTAGTTAATTTTGAAGACATGAAATGAAAATCCCATAATTTTATAAAAGGTCCCTATATACTTGGATTAGACAAGCATTAAAACAGGAAAGAAATAGAACAAAAATTCTGCATCACCAAAGGAATCAAATCAATAAACTATAAGACCTACCTGTCATGGTTTAACCGTGGCCAGCAACTAAGCACCACACAGCCGCTCCCTCACTCTTCCCCCCGGTGGGATGGGGGAGAGAATCAGAAGGGTAAAAGTGAGAAAACTTGTGGGTTAAGATAAATTCAATAGGTAAAGCAAAAGCCACGTACACAAGCAAAGCAAAACAAGGAATTCATTTACTAATTCCCATCGGAAGGCAGGTGTTCAGCCATCTCCAGGAAAGCAGGGCTCCATCACGCGTAACGGTTACTTGGGAAGACAAAAGGCCATCACTCTGAATGTCCCCCGCTTCCTTCTTCTTCCCCCAGCTTTATATGCTGAACATGATGTCATATAGTATGGGATATCCCTTTGGTCAGTTGGGGTCAGCTGTCCCAGCTGTGTCCCCTCCCAACTTCTTGTGACTACTCGCTGGTGGGGTGGAGCGAGCAGCAGAAAAGGCCTTGACTCTGTGTAAGCGCTGCTCAGCAACAATGAAAACATCTCTGTATTATCAACACTGCTTTCAGCACAAATCCAAAACATAGCCCCATACTAGCTGCTATGAAGAAAATAAACTCTATTCCAAGCTTTAACTTTTAAGCTACTGAGAATATAAACTGAAGTGAGTCTGCTCATGTTTCTAATTTTTCAGGAGATAGAATCATACTGCATTAGGACTGTCTGTTTTTAGCAACATTTCCAAGCTGACAGGAGCCGACAATCTTCTGCACATCTCAATCCAATATGCAACTCACCAACTGATTTAATGTGTATTTATTAATAATTGCATTTATGGAATAAATCCTCTGAACAATACTAAAATGGAGAAAATTATTTGTGACAAGAGAATAATTCTTCTCACATCATAGGTCTTCCTCATTTACTTCTCTTATGTTTTAGTTTACTGTTTAACTCCTTTATTTATTTTGTTTAGTTCTTTATATATTACTTGGGTCTGTATCCTCACCTGTTAACAGGCATTAGTCAAATGACCAAACTGCAACAGTAAAAAAGTGGTTCTTTCTTTAATTTTTAATTTTGAATATATAACAGGGTTGTACTGATCACATCAGCTGTGAAGGTCAAACTTCCTTCTCCACACACTTTAGATTTTATATTCTCTGTTCAAAAATTTTTCTAGGACCTTGCTTGCATGAAAGCATAAAAGCATGCCAAAACAAAGTAAAACTTCTTAATTTCTATTAGAAATCTTAATTTGGGTATGGATTTCCCTAGAGAATATTGGGAGAAAAAGGGAGAAAAGGGATGGATCTTAATCATTATCATCTCCACAAACAGTAGCTGGTTGCAGCACTGGTCCTGCAGCCTCCTAGATGATCCATTCGATTAAACCTGCATTTATCTCAGTTAATCTTTGTATTGCTGCACTCTTAAAATAAATAGAAGTATATTGTATAGGGTAATAGCTTATGAATTCACTACCTTAAGGATATAATGGGATGCAACAGGTTTATTGTGTATAGATCATGGTACTTTGATGATAAATATAATCATAAAATAGCTCATATTGCTAAAAATTGAACCACTTAGAAAACCCGGAAGATTGATTCTGCCCTCACTTACACCATCGTAAATCAGAGGAACACAGCTGAAATTCAGTGCAGTTTCCTACTACTGCTGTAAAACTGGTGTATGTGTATTAAACCATGCCCTGTGTTTCTTCAGATAGCATGGTATTTCTGATTCAAACACAATGTTCAAAAAAATTCAAGGGTTTGGCAATATTTTCTTTCTTATAAAGTCTTAAAACTGCTGTCCTTGGAACTTATAAAAATAATAAGGACTTTAGGATGTGATAAAAGGATTTTAATAGCTAATTTGCTCTTATCAACGTATGTTTAATATCTAAAAAATTGTTTTAAATACAATACAATTTGTATTAAGTCAGAAGATTTCTCAGTAGTAGTATAGCGTACTAATTCTTCAGGGAAAAGAGCCCTCCAAAACTTATTTATGTAAATATATTTTTTTCCCCTTCCTGGCCACTGCCTCACAGTCTTGAATCCCATTTTCCCAAATTTATAATGGTTAACTCCATAGTAGCTGAGTCTGTGGCTGTCTGTTCTTGTATCAATGATGCAATTTTGTCCACACGTCAAGGGACAAATACGGAAACATCATCAACCAGGATATCCCAAAACACCATCTTTCTAAGGCATGGGATCTGAGAGTTTGACAACCCTATGTTCAGAGTGCAAAACAGTTGCAAGCAGTGATAACGTCTTCTTCAAGGATTTTTCAGGTGAGGATTGGGAGGCAGTCGGGCAGGAGAGAAAATTGGGTTTGAGCACTCCTTTTCTTTCAAGTGTTACTTTCTTCCTTGTTTCCTCTCCATCAGAGAGGAGCTATAATTTGGGAGGAAACAAGAAAATTCTCCCACTCACCCTGCCTACTGCCTTCCAAGTCCCTGTTCTTTCAGACCTGCACCTGTACTGCTGACCAGCAGAGACATGCCAAATCGTCAAGGAAATTTGAGGAAAGAAGGCAGTAAGGAGATGACTATGCTGCCGTGTTAAAGGAAGATAGGAAAGAGGACAAATTCTTTCAAGTAAACAGTCTGCTGCCCTGTTTACTGTATGCCACACCTGGTTCCTTCAGTTACCTACTACAATTAGCCTCCTTATTAGCTTCTGCCTTATTTCTCTGTTTTACTAAGCTGTTACTCTTAAATGACCTGTTCAATGGCTTTTCCCCCCTAAATAACCTCCCTTTAATCCATCTCTAAGGATTCTTTAAGTAATTCTTTAAATGTGGCCCATAAAAATAAATAGCTGAAGTCTATGCTGGTCTATGCTTTCCTCAATAGACTGTCTTGTAGAGGAGAATGAATAGATGGAAATAATTTGCAGGAATACATCACAATGTAAAAAATCATTTTGTTTTCAGGTGAAATTATTGAACATGTGAAATTGTTTTATGGATTATGTTATGTGATTAGAGACTTGTCTCCACACACACGAAGGAGCACAGAGGTACAACCTGGCACCCCAATGCCCCCACTCAGGGACACCAACCCCCACCTCAGCTCCCCCCCAGCCCCAAGCTGTTCCAGGGGAGCCTCAGCCCCAGGGGCCAGGGGACACCCTGCACCAGAAGTCAGCAGGGGCAGCACCCAGCGCACCTCACAGACTGCAGGGGGTCACTGCCCAGGGGTCTGGGGCTCATTGTGGGGTGCAGGGGAAGAGCATTTGGAGATTGTACAAGACTAGTTATGGGATGTTCAGAAGAGGAAAAAATTCAGGAAAATAGAGGGATAAGGGTAGAAAAAGTGCTCGTGACCTGTAAACAGGTGCTGGTCAGTGTCTGTGTCTGACCATGTCCTGTTCCTGACGATCTGTCTTTTCTTCTTATTAAACTCTGTTTCTAACTAATTTCCTGGATGAGGGACTCTCTATTCTGTGCCCATGTGTGTGGGGAGGTCTGAGTGCCAGCAATGGGAGCGGGACCGCGGGCCAGAGGGGTCGTGTGTCTGGCAGTCAGCAACTGGAGAGACTGGGGTGCATACGCATGGTGTGGGTGCTTATGTCAGCGTATGCAAACATCAGACTGGAGTACCCAGTTAGCAGGATAAGATAGTTGGGAGCCAGGTATTGGAGCTGCCCTAATTCTGGGCTGGATACTGAGAGACCAGAAGGTCTGTGAGTTGGCTACTGGAGGGACCAGAAGGTCGAAGTGAGTGATTGAGGAGACCATGAGATCTGGGGGTCCACTCCTGATGAGGGCGTAGGTCTGAGCTAGCTACTGGAGAGATGCGTTTTCATGTGTCTGTGCAGCTGGGAGACTAGGGGATCCTGGGGCCAGCTGCTGGGTAGTCTAAAGCCAGTTAGTGGAGGCATCCATGGTGTGTGTGTGTGGGGTGTGTGCGCGTGCACATGTGTGTCAGAATATTTCTCTCTGTGTGTGTATAGGTCTGAGTACCAGTAGCTGCCGTGGCATGTAGCCTTCGCCTCTTATGCCCAGGTACCAGCAGCAGGGAAGAGTGGGATCCAGGGGCAGCTACTGGATAGACTCAGTGTCTGAGGCCAGCTGCTAAGGGGATCCATGTTGTATGTATGTACATACATGTATATATATTTTCCCCTAACTAACTTTAATCCTGGTTGGCCAGTGAAGGGAATAGGATGAGGCTGTTGGTGCTGTTTATGCAAGTGCTATGTTTCCTGTCTGTGTTGGTCTGTGTGGCTGGCCGTGAGTATACATATATATGTACTGTATTTCTGTGTGCATGTGCCTGTTGGGAAAACCCTCCCAGCCTCACTACTGGTTGGACCTGGGAGCATGGGACTGTGGCAGTGTCACCACTGTTGGGCTACTGGCTTCAGCAACTCACAACAGATCAGACCTGTCTCCTTAGAAAACAGCAATGTGTTCTAAACTTCAGCACTTTTCAGCAAATCACAACAACACAAGATCTGTGTCCTTGGATGCAGAAATACACAGTTTAAACCATGGATATTATCGCGTAAGCTTTGAGCCGCTCAAACTTTAACTTAGCTCATATTCCACCTTGTGACAATTCTAACTATATGGCTGCATATAAAGCTGGAAACAGTGGAAGGCATTAAACTGCCTTACTGTTTAGCCTAGGAACACGGAGCCAGAAATTCAGTTTGGCAGATCTACAAAACAACAAAAAATTTAAAACAGCTTTCACTATGGGAAAACAGGGCAGAGCTAACCCACTTGCTCCTAGCTTACATATGCCAGATGAAGACAAGATAAACTGGTATTCTCATAAAGAGCAACCAAAGATGCAAGATTTAATCTGAAGTATAATGAAAAAGTGTTCTAACGGGCCTATAATGTGAACCAAAGCCTATATATTTTAATTTGTTTTGATGACACTCAACACTGAAGAAACTTGAAAAAAAATGCAAAATACTAAAACCACTGAAATGAGTTGATACTTTATACATTTAAAATGTAAAATGTAGAACAGAAGAAAATACAAATAAAAAAGCTGGTTTGCATGTGAATGTATTAAAAAACTACAAGACAAATTCCTTTTGCCTGTGCTTTGTAGTATTTTGACCTTTAGGGAAACAAAGGTAGTTAGGCATAGCTGCCAACCTACCTTAATGTAGTTGTTACAGGCCATTTTTTAAAGTTTTAAGAAGTTTTAAAAGTTTTTAAAGTTTTAACTAAGTTTTACTTAGAATTGTTTTCTCCTAGCAGTTCTGTCCTTTTGAAAATGTTAGCTTCTGACATTTCCCTAAAGTTAACTGAGAACTAGCTAACTAGGCGGAAACTCATTCAGATTGTAAACCTACTTATCTGTAATCTGGCCCAAACAACTTTTTTTTTTTTTTTTTCCCTAAAAGGACAAAAGATTAACAAGCACAGAGAAAAGCACCTCATTCTTAAAAACGGAAAAAAAATGCTTTTCAATGCTAATCTCCTCTTTCTTAACATTCCCTATTTCAGAAATTATCTCCCGAAAATTATCTCATAATCTGCATTATGAATATGTCAGAGAAATGAGAGAGACCTTCTGAGCCCTGTAGGCATCCTGCTTAACAAGAACTCCCTGGATGCTTAAATCTATTAGATCACATCCTTACTCACTAAAGGCAAGAAATCTTTGCTATTAAATTTTATTTTTAATAACGCACCTATTTGTAAAGTAGAGAAAAATGTAGAGAGCTTCTTAACAGAGCTACTGACAAGTGTATTACTCAAGTAATTTTTGAAATAAATACTTAACATTCTTATAGTTTTTGCTAATAGTGTGAAAATGTTTTAGGAGCTACTGTTGCCCTTTCTGAATCAGAAAAAATCCACACATTTTGATCCTACCATCAGCAACAGTCCTACCATTGGAGACAGTCTGAAATCTGAGAAAATTATAGTGATTCAAGAGCTCCCAGCCCTCAACATGTCTGGTTGGGATGTTACAACAACTCCCCGTGACAAGTCATGGCAGGGACACCCTTTCTCAGGAGGGATGTAAATGTCCAGTGTCTGTTCCTGACATTCTGAGGATATTTGTTATGGAAGGACTAGTAGGCAAGGGGAAATATCATAGGGGCAAGTAAAGAGCTGCAGATAGCAGAGACTGTTTTTTAAAGGTTTTCATTATATAGTTCACTTCATGCTGTTGCAGCTGTTTAGAGCTGCCTTTAGTATATTACAAACCTAAGGATTGGGAGGGACGAAATTAAAGGCGTAAATTGAATCTGTCTTTAACAGAATTGTTTGGTGTATGCAGTGTGAATTATCCACTCTGAAAGATTTGAAAGGAAAACATGTTGATAGGTTTTTATTTCTTTGTCTCTTCTTTGTCACATTTTTAAGAGAATTTGTCCTGCAGACAGAAAATAATTTAAATGTAATTTCTATTTATCTTAATTTGTTTCTGCTGAAGTAGATTATTCATTTTCAACATAACATCATATAATTTGATTATGTTTATTTCTTGCTGATCTGAATGCTGACAAATGACACCTCTTTCACAAACATCAATTAGCTAACTTAATGTGCTGGAAGAACCTGAGGAAGAGTAAGCTTCATTTGCATTATTCTTAAATCAAGAATGAGTTAAGAGGGGTGGTTTTAACTACATTATAATCCATGTATTCACACTTAATTACCTACCTTTAATATAATAAAATTAAGTTAGACAAGAAAATAGAAGAAATTAGTCAACTAAAGTATAAACATATCTGCATGCTTGAAATTGTACCAGCTTGATATGATTTTAACTGGGATACCATACAAGTTTCACTAATTCCATACACATGAAAATATGAAAAGAAATTGATGTGAATGTTAACATAGAACGTAAAATTATTGCTAGTGGGATAGTACATGAAACACTGTGTGAGGGGAAATAGTATATTTGTATTTAATTAGTTTATGGTAATGAAACAGTAAAACTAAGTCTCTAGTTAAAGTTTGTAGCTATAAGAATATGAATGATAATTCAAAGATGATCATGTGTATAAAATATTCCTATTTTACGTTTTATGAGTATCACCAAACAATTCAGTTTTGGAAAACTAAGCTAACTTGACAATGGACATAAGACTACTACAAGAAGAAATATGAAAAGAGAAATGTACTTTGTGCAAAATGCAAGGAACATTAAGAATCAAATTTGAGAGAGTTGAGATCAACCTCCTTTTCTTCCCACTTGTAAAGGCCACCGGAATGAAGCATGCAGCTTTGTGATATGAATGCATACACACCAGTGCTTTGCTGTACAACTATGTCAGCAAAGTTTTTCAAGAGCACGCTGAGCCTATAATTTCACAGTCGAAATCACAGAATCACAGAAAGGTTGAGGTTGTAAGGGACCTCTGGAAGTCATCTGTTCCAAACCCTCTGCTTAAACAGGGTCACCTAGATCCGGTTGCCGAGGATCATGTCCAGACAGCTCTTGAATATTTCCAGGGATGGAGACTCCAGAATCTCCCTGGGCAACCTGTACCAGTGATCAGATACCCTCACAGTAAAAATGTGTTTCCTGGTGTTCAGACTGAACCTCCTGTGTTTCAGGTTGTGCCCATTGCCTCTGGTCCTGTCACTGGCACCACTGAAAAGAGCCTGGCTCTGTCCTCTTTGCACCCTCCCTTCAGGTATCTATATACACTGATGAGATCCTTCCCTGAGCCTTCCCTTCTCCAGACTGAACAACCTCAGCTCTCTCAGCCTTTCCTCATAGGAGAGATGCTCCAGTCCCTTAGACATTTTTGTGGTTCTTTATTGCTCTCTCTCCAGTAGTTCCATGTTTCTCTTGTACTGGACACAGAACTGGACACAGTACTCCAGATGTGGCTTTACCAGCACTGAGTAGTCAACATAATGTTTCTTTACCAAAAAACCCCACAAAACCATAAGTCATGAATATGAAGAAGACAGAATTTACAAGCACAAACCCAAAGTAACTTTGTATTTAGATTACCTGACTTTAGGGAATCAAACATAATTTTCATTCTTACAGTGGTTGTAAGTTTATTGCTCTATTTTAAAGGAGGCTTTTTAGTGTTATCAAACATCAATACTGCAGTAGCAATGACTGTATTGTATTAAGGAAGTTATAAAATAGAACTTCGTTTGTTCAAATATCACATGTACCAGTGGCACTGACAGTAAGTACCAGCTGTTTATTGGTTCACATGCAGATGCAGGATACATATTTCCTTTCTCTCCTCACACATGCTGCTATAACAAACATTTGCCTTTCCTCTATGTGAGTACTCCAAACCTTCATCCTCCACCCTCTTATCCCATATGATGACTTTGGCAGCCCCAACACTGTGCTCTATGAACTAGGAAACAATTCTGTTTCTTCATCCATCCAACTCCTCTCTCCATCAGCCAATGATAAGTGTTATCAAAGAGACACCTGCCCCATAAATAAATATTTCCATGCAGTCCAGTGAAAAGACATGTGTCATTTTTATAGAATTGTAGATATTCTGTGAAGACATATATACAGTCAGCTGACTCATAATCATGTTTCATATGTCAAAACCTCAGCATTATTTTGTTTTTCAGAGACTAATGTTAAGGAATAAATCATAAAAGGAAAAAATATTTTCAGTGTGTCATAAATAATCCAAGAAACTGTGGGTCAAATCTAAAAAGTGCAGTTGTTTCAATAGAAAATATGGAAAGATGGAATGAAAATATGTTTCTAGTATTTGATACTTGAGGATTATGATTCCACCTAAAAAATAGGTCTAAATAATTCCTTGTCATTCCTAGCAGAAAGGCCACAACCACAGAAAAAGCAATCTGCATTATGAATATGTCAGAGAAATGAGAGAGACCTTCTGAGCCCTATAGGCATCCTGCTTAACAAGAACTCCCTGGATGCTTAAATCTATTAGATCACATCCTTACTCACTAAAGGCAAGAAATCTTTGCTATTAAATTTTATTTTTAATAATGCACCTATTTGTAAAAAGGAAACAATATATGTCTATCTTATCTTTTGTATAACTCCATTAGTTTCTACAAAATTACACTAATACAAATGTGGTCTAAGATCAGCTTCACAGGAGTTTGAATTTAGACACTTTACATCAAAGTAGTAGTTTTATAAAATGGTAAGACTCCTAGGCATTTTCCAAGGATGAAAGCATAAAACTGAAAAATATTTTATGTTACAGTCTTTAAAGTCTCAACTCTTAAAATGTCAAACTAAGCCAGATACTAAAGTAGGTTATATGTGAATCTCTCACACACAGGTTATGCACTGAAAAATAAGGTGCATTTGGAAACTGAACTGTCTACACCTCCAGCAATGATGTGTGAACTCTCCTTGTTGAAATCACATTTTTTTATGTCTTGATTCCAAAGCAAAATCATTACTTTATTAAAAGCCTCCTCTGAGAACAAAGGAACAACAATTCTGTCCACAGAACTGGTTGGATAGAAAGCCAGAGGAATGGCACGGTATTTTCTACTTCAAATGCATATTGGCAAAATAAAGGAAGGGTCTCATTAGTGTAAAACACTGCTTTTCAAGAAGATGTAAGAAAGAAATTTTTTACAGTGAGAACATTCACTGGAACAACCTCCCCAGGAACGTGTTGGAGTACCCACCACTGGAGGTTTTCAAGATGTGACTAGACAGGGTGGTAGATAATCTCATCTAGACTCCATTTCCCATGAAAGGTTGGACCAAAAGATCTTTCGAGATCCCTTCCAACCTGGGCTGTTTTATGATTCTATAATAAAAAAGCATATTAAAAACACTAGTAGAATGACCAGGGAAATAGAGAGCCTGTCACACAACAGAAGACTCAGAAATTTTAGGTTATTTAGTGTCGCAAAATGTTGGCTGAAAGGAGATACGAGTGTTTCTCCTAAATTTGTCAATGAGAAAAATCACCAAAAAAAGGTGAACAACGATTTAACTTGAAGGATAAGTATCACAGGTACAGTGTGATATTGTTTTTTCACAAAAAAAAATTAAATTACATAGTAGAAAACCTTAATCAGCAGAGAGCAGTGAGATTCTGGAATAATCTTCCAGCTGAAATGGTTAGGATGAAAGCTCACTGACTCTGAAAAGTAATTTTTACAGTAATAGTTCCAGAAAGTCAAAACTTGATTAGTGTAGGAAAACAGATTGTGAGAAGGTTGGTTATCATCACCAGAAACTGGAATTATAAGTTCAGAAAGTTCCTTCTAGTCATACCTTCTTGAGATTTCTTTTTTTTTTTTTTTTCTTAATTTTATTTTAATGAAGTTCAACTAAACAAATGTTTTACTGAAAAGTCTGGGAGTATAACCAGCATGAAAATTATAGCAAAAATATAATAATAATACTAAAAAAAAGAGAGATAAATAGAACAGTTCACCAATTTTACAACAAGTAATTTGGCAAATTCATCTGGTCACTGAGGTTTGGTTTGCTGCTTTCCTTTTTCCTTTTTCTTTTTTTTTTTTTTTTTAGAAATGGTAGGTTATAAAATCTGGATTGCAAGTGAACAACAGGAAATATCTGTACATGTTTGTGCTATTTATGATTTATTTTCTTCAGAGAGCTCCGTATCAACTTTGGTGGTGCAGCTATTTGACAAAAGACACAGGATACAGTTGCCTAGATGTAGCTTCCTTCTGCTATTTGAGATGTTCTGGGGTGTTAAAGACATCTGCAAAGCATAGATGTCTTGGGGAGTCTTGGGATCCAAAATGTTAGTAGATGCCTATATTTAGGCAACTGAGTTCCCCTTTGGAACATCTGTGTAGAGGTAAATTTGGCACGTTGTCAATCTTAAAATCAAACATCACAGAATCATTAAATAACTTAGTCTGGAAGGAACCCCTGGAGGTCATCATGACCAACCCTCTGCTCAAAGGAGATCCAATTAGATCAGTTTGTTCAGGACTTGGCTCAGTCAAGCTTTGAGTTTATCCAAGCATATTGATTCCACAAGTACCCTGGGAAATCTGCCCCAGTTTTCAACCATCCTCTTGGTGGGGAGAAAAAAAAAAAAAAAAAAAAAAAATCTAATCAGCATTTGGAGATTGGAGAGGTCTGTTGCCTCTTCTCCAATCATTGACCACTTCTGAGAAGACTCTGGCTCTGCCTTCTCTATAGCCTCCCATTAGCTACTTGCAGACAGCAATAAAATCCCCCTTACTCTTTTCCTCTTAAGGTTGAACAGACCCAGTTCTCCTAGCCTCTTCATGTGCAACCTGCACCAGTCCCTTAACCATCTTGCTGGTTCTCCGTTGGACTCACTCTACTATGTCACTTTCTTGTACTGGGGACCAAACATAACAACACATTCAGGGAAACGAAACTTATTTCCTTATTCACCAATCTTATTAAATTACCTAAAAGAATATTATCATTTGTTTCAGAATAAAATGCATCCAAAATATTAGATGAAGGTAAAAATTAGATTTGCTACTGCTACTTGCTGTATACATGTATTCATTAGATCTTTTCACAGAAATACTCACATCTCTCATGAGCTTCTTAAATCTGCATAAATGAACTGTGATGGTATTGGGTATTAATGAGAGGATATAAAATTGCTTACACGAAAATTTTCATATGATAACATGCCAGCTTTGTATTAACAACATATAACAGCAGCCTGAATGTGATAAAAGAAAATATTTTTCCAGAAATCAAGATTTACATTTATGATTGAATTAGCACTGCACCAAATGTTATGCGTGATAAAGAAGGGTCCTCAACTGTTAGAATCCAGGAAAAAGCAGAGAAAGGAGCTATTACCTCTTAATCTAAAACTTTCAATAATCCTGTAAACAGAAGACATCCATAGTATTCTGGAATTTAACTGACACCTGAGAATATTGGAGTATATGTGTATACTCCATCTACTCTTGGGTTAAATGTATTGTGCACACCATAAGCAAAAAGAAATTATGCAACTTCAGATAATAATGGATTTGCACAGAAAGAAAGAGAGAGGGTACAGGAAATCACCCTGGCAACATTAATTCTGGCTTTTCCAGATTTTGAAACGTTAATCATTCTTTTAATACAGTTTGTGGGTATATACATAATAGGCACATTCAAGTATTAACAAGGAAAGAATGAAGTCCCCAGTCATGCAAGGGATAGGGGCAAGGGATATGGGCAAACTATTCTGCTTCTGCAAAATTCCACTGACCTTCATAGGATGAATTATTCCAGCTGAGGGTGTCCTCAACAAACATACTTAACTTTCTGGTTACAGTACTAATCTAAAGCAAATGAATGGAATACTGGACATTAATCTAAAAGCATTAAAGAACAGAATCTCATCTCCCAGACGTTTCAGTTTTCTAAATCTGCATCCAGATGATTTGTTTTACATCTCTAGCTGTTCAGGGTTAAGCCATTACTAACTCCATGGGATTAGGAGGGGAAGGGGGACATCCATAACTTAGCTATCTTCTGCAAACCACCCTGCATCCCTATGGGATTTCATGTCATATTTTTATTTTTTAAGCACTCGGTAGTCTGAGCCTAGAATACCAAAGTATCAGAAAACTTTAGAACAAGGAGAGAACAGACACATTAGAATTGTCTAGTACAAGGGTTAGGATTATTTGTACAGGAGATAAAGCTTTCTTGACAGCCATTTCAAGACTTCTGAACAAATTTCAATAGGAATTAAGAACAAACATATAGCAGAGAGTACATGTATTCAATTATTTAAAAAAAATCTCTGTATGAGTTGCCTTTGCAGAGAAAAATAAAGACAGACTTGCATGTGGGAGATGATAGTCACACAAACCATAATGTGGGCCTGAATAGAAACCCATGCCCCCTGACAGGATGATTGTATAAAAACTGTGCAAGCTGAGGCTTACTGATTTTACTTGTGCTACAGCAGGAGATCTTCCAAGCTTTTCTTTCAACACATTCTAATTTTCAAATGCCCCATGAAATTTTTATTTAAAGATGAAAAGCATCAGAGTGGTTTCTTCCATTCCTGTTAAGAACAGCATTTTTTTTTTTTTCTCCAACATTAGTACCTGTCTTTTTGAGAGGATGTCATTACTGCGGACAAATTTATAAAGCCACATCAAAAATAAGGACGCATGAACAGAACCTGGGTACCTCCCATGGATAAAAAGCTATAGATGCCAGCACAAAGAGCTTTGTTCCAAGCGAGATGCTGAACATACCTGTTACCACAGTCAGCACAGGGACGACTATGGTTTCATTTATACCTCTAGGCCTGAGGAACGTCTTCCTGCATTTGTGATTTTCAGGACTTACAGCATGAGTGAAAAGAATAACAGGATTTACAGCTCAAACAAAAGGAATAACTCATGAAGTGCACACAGTTGTAAGAAAATACAGCACATCTATGTAGACAAAATTTTCCCTGGTGTAAATGTATTAAACACAATATATTTACAAGGATTTAAAGAACTGTTTTTGCTTGGCATTCTTTTGTTTGGGTTTCTGATTTCCTTTCTTATTGTGGCTGTCCTGTTTTCATGTAGTGATGTCTTATTCTATATTTATTTTTCTAACAGTTTTTAACCTGAAATCAAACAGAAATATTCTTGATTGATTCACTGTAAAAGAAATAGAATGGACAAATGGTAATAGAAGTAATAATTGTACATCTGAACTCTAATAACCAGATGGGAACTTTTTTATCCAAGAAACTAAAATTCTCACACATGTAATTGTGATATGGTCATTGCCCGGCAGGTGCACAACACGGATGCCATTTTTTCCAGATAAATATCTCAGGGGACATGGAGCATTGTTAATTGCTTTTAAATAATTCAACAGAATATTAATAATTCCACAACTCCTTAGATTCATAAGTCTGTTTAAATTAGCTGTCCTTGTAAGCAAAGTATTCAGGACACAATTTTACCCTAGGAAAAACTCAAACGTAAGTTTAGAAATAGTCTGGAGACTAACATTTAAATCTAAATGACAAATAGTTCAGAGTATGTAGCATTTGAACTAGGACTTGAATGTTAATTTTTGCCTCTGCACAAATTCTATCATATAAAGAATTAATGAAGGCTCCCTAATTTCCCATAATTTATAGAGCCAAAGGTGCTGAATATGACTCCCAGTGAAACTGGTTGAATTGACATCCTTGAAATTTGATAACCATTTGTCACAAATAGAAATCCTTAATGTGACTGTCAGAGGAAAAAAAAAAAAAAAGCTTACATTGTAAACACTGGCAGGCAGCAGATAACTGTGGATGTGGGTGTGGGTGTCGGTAAACATCTCAAGCAGAAACCTGCAACTTGTTAGCTGCAATCATTGTGTGGCCTTATTGTAAATTTTGATAACACCTGGACCAAATAAAAGTTGCATGTCTCGAATCTTCCAATTAATGGAGAGACATGAGACAGCACCACCCATCTGATCACCTGTTGTGCTTCTGCACAAAGACTGTTTAGACTGGGAGAACTCGGGGGTTGGGCTTTCAGAGAGAAGAGCTTGTGCTGAAAAATGTAAGTTCCTGAAAACAAGAAGTGGTGTTGTAGAGATGGGGGTTGGTAAAGAAGGAGGTGGAGAACTTGGCTGGAGGAAAGATCCTGGAAGTGTGGGAAGAGCCTGGAGATCAGAGAGATATGTGGAAACAAATGCCAGGGGATGCACAGGAACCATGGCTGGTAATGCCCAAGACTGATAACTTTGAGCAGCGGCTTAGCATGAAACAACATGACTTTCTGCTGGGGCTTCCCACAAAATCAAAACATAGTAAAGGTAGTGCTGAAGGGATGCAAGTAGGTGAGTGTGTGGGATAACCAAGTATGGTAAGAGCTCTAATCTGGTTTGTTCTTAAATAAACCCCATTATCCAGATCCACTATGGGCTGTCATTTAGACTGTTGCCCATGAGAATGGCTTGACTGGCACCAAAGATGAAAGACTTACAAGCCAAAGATACCATCAGCATCCCAAATAACTTACAGTCTGAGCCTAACGTGAGAGAATGGGATATAAAAAATAAAAGAGAGAGCATATACTGTGATGGTTCAAAATCCAATAAATTAAATGGCAGAGATATTTTAAGTACTACAAATATTGATCATATAGAAATATGAAGATGATAGTTCAGACATGTATTTTTCTGTATTTGTACAACAAAATAATTGTATTGAAATAAAATAAGAAAACTGAATTATCATCTGCCTTTAACTCGATTATCATAAAATCACAAAATGATAGAATAAATCAGGAGGGAATGGATTTCAGGCAATCACCTAATCCAGCTGTTCAGATCAGGGTTAACTATGAAATCAGATAAGGTTGCTCAGGGCTTTATCCAGTCTTGTCTTGAAAACCCCCAAGAATGGAGAATGCACAACCTCTCTGGGCAGCCTGTTCCACTTGACTGTCCTCATGTTGAAAAGTTTTTCCTTATATCTAGTGAGAACCTCTCTTATTTCCATCTGCTCCTGCTCAAGCCTTGCCTCTTCACCAGCAGGATCAAGGAGACTGCCAGTGGTGCCCCTATGCCCTGGATGCTCTCCTCCAGAGCCACATATGTGCTCTTAATACTCTCAAGGTCTCCCTGACATTGCTGGTGCCCATGTGGAAGAGCAGCAGATGCAATGTCCTGAGGCCTGGTCAAGCCTCAGCACTATTTTCGCAGCATTCTGGATCCAAGTGTCTGAATAGCAGTACACCTCCAGGGACATCAGACCAGGTGAGCAAATAGGTGCCTCCATCCCTTGCAGGATAGAGGCAAGCCCCACTGCTGTCCCCTGCTCCAGCCCCAGGGGAGCCACCAGGTACCGCCTGCCACACAAGACCTGGATGGCAGCATCTTGCCCTGGACTTCTGTCTGGGTTGAGGCTCCTGGTGTTCTGGGGACTGTGCTCCATCCCAGATCAGAGTCCATGCCACATGATGCCTCACCACCATTGCTGCATAGGCTTCGGCAGAGGCCTCTCCTGGCCCACTCTGCACCCCAGCTGTGACAACTGCTTGAACACTCTTAGCTGCACTGTTGGTATACCAGATATATTTTGTCTGCTAAGTACTCAATGAGTAGTCCATCTCATTAACATACCTTGCTGGTACAGCTAAACTGATACTGCTTTCTAGTTGTATGATTAAAATAGGAGTTTTTATTAAATAAAAAAGATTTGACCTTAGAGCCAAACAATTTGAGTTAGTCTAATTTCTTCTTTTGCAGCAGTAGGATAATAAATTTCTCTTCCATCTAAGATCTCAGTGAACTGCTGTGAAGCTATGGTTAGGATACAAGCAGAAAAAAAACACTGAGAAATGAAATTTAAAATCAAGTGTCCTCTGAGGGGAGTAGCTGAGCTATATTTAGTATGAGAAATTAAATAACCATAAGGAAAAATTGCATGTTTGGAGTATATTTAAAATGGCTTGAAAATCAGGACAAGCCAGAGTACAGGTACCTGGAAACATAAATATTGCCACGAGATTTAGTACTGGGATGCTAAAATGTTGGTGTGATCGTTTTAAGACAGCTAAACAAGCAAAGAAAATTGTTAATCTCTATCATCACTTACTATTGAAAAATGTTTTCCCTTCCCATTCATGAATAAGAGAATAATCTGGTTTTACAGAACCACTGAGTATGGGCAATGAAGTAGTTATTTTTTTACAGCACTCAAGATGTACCATCGCCATTTCCTGAAAGAAAGAATTTTAACAATGATGTGACAGTTTAATGCAAGACCATGGAGACCAACTGCTTTCAATGCTGTTATAAGGTGAGATAACCATGACAAAATGATTTCTGTATGTGTCTATAGGGAGCCCATTATGAGTTTATCATGCTGGCATTACAGTGTGAAATTATGATGGGGAAAAAAAAATCATTCAAATTTGTACCGCATGACAATGTTGTTCCAGCATGAGTTAATGATATATAGCAACTGAAATGCAAGCCTTTTTTTTTTCCTGTATTCTGAATAGAACTCTGCCTAACCACAAAGTTTTGATTCACATGTAGTGTAAGAGAACTTGATATAAAAATAAATTATCAGAATTACCTTCAGTTAATCATGTATTCTCCTCTACTCAGTGCAAAATTCTGCCTTTAGGCTAAATCAATATGTTTCTTTGCAAATTTACCCTCAAAAGAAATTCACCTTGTACAGATAAAATACACAAACAAACCCACATAACTAAAAATCAGTTATCTGTGCCCCCATAATCTAAAAAACTACAGTATCTGCTCCTCACTTACTCAAATTTCCATGTGCTTTCTCCAATCTAATTATATTTATGCACCTGCCAACTTGGAGTTCTTTTGTTAACAAAATCATTTTGAGCTTGTTCTTTCAGGTGTCTAACATATCTATTTATATATTTATTTCCCAATATTTAATTATTTGCCCTTCATGATCAGTGATTTTCTTTACGGAAGCAGTATTTCCTTACTCACTGATCAAAGGCCATTTTCTTTTTTCTCATAAATGCCTCACTTGCCTGAAGTATTTTTTAGTTAATATTACTGTTATTCAATTTATTAATAGACCCACCTTTTCTAGGACTTTCAATTCAAAACCATGTTTCATGCTATTTCTAAATTGTGAATTTTCTTGTTCAATCCTCTGTCCTTTTCAATTTTCCTAGAGATTTTATTAAATTTCACCTCTTTGCATAATCCATATTTAGCCAAATTTATTTCTGCTTTCTTTTTTTTTTAGAGAAACACTAGCCTGAACTTCCTTATTTACTGAACAACTAAGAAGAAAACGGTAAGAAGTTTGTTTGTTCAAGACAAATTTACACAGCATTAAAAACTTATTCAGCATTGTTTCATATCTCCTGTGCTAGGTAACAAAAGAACTTTCTGATATTGTCTGCAAGGATGCTTGTTTTCCCAATAGGTATGAGAATAGTTAAAGAGTGTCTCAAGTGTGTTGTTCCATGGTGCAAAGCATTGGAGTTTGAAAAGCCAAGACTTCTGTATTCTCTTAGTTATGTAGTTAGAAATGTTTCAGTTAAAAAGTGAGCATAGTGCTGGTCAAAATATTGAACAAGCATTGTCCTTAAATACAGGCACTTAAAACAAGTACAATGACTTCCCACAAACAATGTGACTCATTCAGGCTTCGAAGGGACCTCCTTTGAGAGTTAAAATGAATTTTGTTTTCCAATATCTGTTATACTTTATTATTGAAACTACCTAGTGGGAAAGCATGACACAGTAAATTAAGAAGGAAACCAAAAGAAATAGCTCTATGGTCATTTGAGTATCAGGGAGAAAAGGATCACTTGAATGCTAATATAGGTTTGGGATGTGACAGATGAAACTTAGCATATTACTGTCCACACGCATCCTACAACTAACTTTCACTTTAGGTTTAGCATTCTAGGTGAATTCTTCATAAAATATGTAATCCAAAATGGAAATAAAAAAGATTGTAACCAATTTTGGCCTTTCCAAGCTGAACATGGGTTCCTATCAGTTGCTTAAAGATTTTTGAGTATATGATTTACGGGTTATTAATCCAATTACACTAATAGTATTCTTTGATTTGAAAATTAGAAAACAGATCAAAGGTGGTAACAGATCTTAGAAAGACAGTAGGTATTTCTCCAGGGAAATATTATGGTAACAGCTAATTTTAGAAACAGCATAAGCCACAGGAACATATAACTGACAGGAGCTACTGAAGTCATTGAATCAGTCATCTCCTCCTTTTTCACTCCTGAAAGCTGCTGATAATGAAATAAATGTTTCTTTCAGAAGACTTAACATTTTCTTTACATCTCCTTCAGAAATCTTTTCAGTACACCATCATAAAATTAAGACCTGTTCCAAAAAAAAATCAGTGGTATGGGGGGAAAAAAATTTCAAGATCAAGAGATTGACTAAAGTCTTAGATATAGTAAAGCAGAGAATTTGTTAGATAAAACTTCCTGATTATCTTCAGATCTGAGAATGGCCTGTGCTACAGAGGAAGGCTAAAAATATTTAATATTTATAGAAGAACCCGACAGGAAAGAAATCTTGAGTGCAATCAATAAACTAAGGTACTTAGATATGTGACCTGTGGTGTTACTTTCAGTAAGACTAAATGAAAGGTACCTGTGGGAGTTATTCCCCACCTACTTTGTCAGGGAAAGTCAGGTGTTTCACTGCAATTAGCAGTCAGTGGAAATCAGCCACCTATGTCCTTAAGGTGCTTTGGAAACTGTCTCCTTGAAGACAGAAAATAAGAAAAGAGCAGTTCTGCACTTTCTCATACTTGAGATTTCATTAAAGTATTTTTTATAAGATAAATTCACATGGTTAAACTTAATATTAAGACCATAAGAAGCAGCAAGGATCAGCTGCCCAGGATATAGCTAATGTATATTACCCACACGCTTTTAAGATCACAAATTTTATTTTGAGAATGTTCACTATGGTGTATTTGAAAATAAATGAAACATTAAAAATGCAAATAAAGTCTGAGGTAATGTCAGGAACTAGAATTCATCCAAATGGAAACACAAGAGATGCCCAGGCAGGCAATTTATATATTGCATCTTTCACACAGGATTTGGTCCATATTAAATTTCACTTCCTGTCACTGTTCTTCTCAAAACTTGCTGTCAGTCTGACAGGTACACAAAGTGGAAAAACACTCTATGAGATACCAAGATCTGCTGCAGTTCCTTCATACTTCCATAGTCTAATGGGATGTAGGAATTCAGCTTTGTTGTATAAGGACTTAAACCAAATCCCTTACAGGGAGCTGATTTCCATGAGCATTGGTTCAGGCAAAAAGTTTATATTTTTGATTCTTAAATTTTTATTCAAAGAGTGTATACTTCAAACTGCTTTTAGCACAAACATTTCAACAACCTTTTTTTGTGATATCAGGTTATTATAAAGTCTTTTTGCACCTACTGAAACAAAACATGAGAACCTACTATTTTTAAAGAACTTTTCCTCAAAAGCTGTATTTTTTTAATTCAAAGACAAAATTTATTTCTAGGCAATCGAATCTAAATACCCATCTCTGAATATTCCTACCACAAATTTGAGGACAGTTGTGGCTGTAGGATTGCAGCTTTGTTCGTCTTAATAATCCATTCCAGCAACAACTGCTTAAAAAGTAACTGATCAAGAATATAAAATTAGCTTAAATTGCTCTTGAACAGGTGTTAGAAATAGTGAAGAGGTGCAATTTATTTACTTAGAAGTTAACAACACAGAGATGCTCTCACCCACCATGCACATCCTTTCTTCTCAACAATGATTTAATGGTTTCTTATACAGAACTAGTCCAAGACAATTAAAAAGCTAATAAATAGTCACAGTGGAGGGTAAATTGCCTTTCCTGCTTTCAAGAAGCATGTGTGCAGCTATAAGATGTTGTCAATCTGTTAAAATCTCAGCATAATCCTTCCTCATCAGATGCTTATACCACAGTGTACCTCAACATCTTACTATAAGTACTGAAGGTCATTCTTCCATATAGTGTCACATCCTGAGAGCACAAACAAAACAGTATTACTTATCACACTGCAAATATAAGGAAATCATGTTAAAAATCCCTTACTTGAGAATTTAGTGATATATCAATTTTGTGTCATAGAATCATAGAATCGTTTAGATTGGAAAAGACCTTTAAGATCATCAAGTCCAACTGTTAACCTAGGTTAAATGCAATTATGAAGAAGCACAACTAAGATTAAGGTTTAAGTTAATAATAAGTAAAAGACTTAGTGAAATTAGTAAAATACTGAAAAGAAAAATGTTTGACATACAGACATGTTACAAAATCTTCAATAATGCATACAAACTTATTTTTCCCTATCATTGTTAAAACATTTGTTAAAAATACTGTGAAGCTAAACTAACGAGACAAAACCAGTTTTTCCTTTTAACTTAGGAACTATTCTTATTTTTACAGTAATCATGAAATATTTTCTATTTCATCAGTGTTACAGATAACACTAAAAGATGAGTATTCAATTTACTACATTTTTGTCTAGGGGGGCACAGAATTCTCACTCAAGATTATTAAAAAAAATAACTGAGTCAACTCTGATAATTAATATTAATTATAACAAAACGTGGAATAACAGAAAAACTTCAGAAGGTTGGAGTTCTGAACATTTTCTGCTACGTTAAAAGTCCCAATAAAAGGGCTTTTAGAGATTCAGATTTGTTAGCTTGACATTAGTTCCAGGAAACAATTAGAGTAACATTTGGAGAGAACTTAGAGACTAATTGAAGGACAACAATATAATTGACATCAACAATCACTATTTTAGGAAAATAGGCAATATCAAATAAAATTGACATTTATGGCATGATCAGAAGTACAGTTAAGAGAAAGCATGCTGAGACAAAAAAAATTACATTTCTGTTTATTTTTTGGCTTAGTATCATAAAATATTCTGAATAACACATCAATGCTATGCAAAATGAGGGCTCCCCAGATTTACTGAAATTAAAATTAGTTAACTGAGACATAAGTAATTTTGACTACGGAACATCTGCAGAGCAGGAATTTTTTAGTCAGATATGGAAGAGATCTATTCTTGGTCTAAAGATGTTCAGTATTTTAATAATAAGAAGATAAATAACTAGTAGAAAAATTTGCACCTGGAAGTAAGGCTGAAAGAGTAATAACTATTGATGGAGACATGCAAGTTGTAAGAATTACATGACTTTGTAAGATGACAAACTGTTCCAAAATCAAATGGTTAAACTAAGAAAGTGGGCCACACTTGCAGGTAAGGATTAAACTGTAGTTCAGAGATATTTACAAAGGGCTTACGGTTCACAGTAACATCTTACCTGTTGCAAAAAATATGATATTGTATGTAAGATATTGATGTATGAAGTGAGAGAGGTGAAATACGAATAGGAAGAACAGTACCAGTGAGATCACTACGGCAATCCTCTATCTAGTCCTTGGGTTGGCATTTCTAAAACAATTTAGGAAAGCTTCAGATCTTCAAAACTGCCTTGCAAAGACAATCTTAAGAGGCTCAGTCAATCTAATTTGTCTGAACAAATACAAATTGGAGTGTGTGGAAGATAACTTCCTGACGCAGCTGGTAAGCGAGCCTCGCAGCTGGTAAGGTGCCTTGCTTGACCTGCTGTTCACA
>NW_009209742.1:0-298 GCF_000690835.1 Fulmarus glacialis
ACAGCGTCGGAGACGGAGGGGAAAAACCCAGGGTGTTGGCAGCGGGGATGCTTCTGCTGTGCAGGTGCTTGTGATGTCACTGGTGGCTGAGTAGGCGTTAGGCCAGGAGCTGGCCCCTGGCTTGTGCAGATGCTTGTGAGGTCACAGGCACCAGAGTAGGTGATAGGGTATGAAGAGACCCTTGGCTTGAGCAGGTGCTTGTGAGGTCATAGGTGGATGAGTAGGTGATAGGGCAGAAGGAACAACCTGGCTTGTTCATGCGCTTGCGATCTCACATGTGCCTGAAGAGGTGACAGGG
>NW_009209742.1:479-1221 GCF_000690835.1 Fulmarus glacialis
AGGCCCCTGGCTTGTACAGCTGCTTCTGATGTCACTGGTGGCTAAGTAGCTGATAGGCCAGTTGACTGAGTAGCTTTTAGGGCAGGAGCATTCAGCTGGCTTCCACAGGTGCTTGTGATGTCATATATGCTTGAGTAGGTGATAGGTTAGGACGTGGCACGTAGCTTGTGCAGGTGCTTGCGATGTCATAGGTGGCTGAGTAGGTGATAGGAGGTGGTCTTCGATAGTCGTCCTCACAGTGTGCTTTTAGTTCTCGCATGCTCCGTTTATCCCTTGGCTTGGTTTACGTAAATTTTCACTTCTAACAAACTAGCTTATTCCAGTCTACCTTCCCTATCTACTCTACAAAGTTAGCTTCTCTATCTAATTTACGTAGAGTACAAAGTTTCAAGGCTCTTTTATCTACTGAATGTCCAGCCTGTCTATTCATAAAGCATTCCTGACCCATCTACATCATTTCAACCGAAGAACCTCATGTCTCTTCACTGTTCCTTTCCTTCCTTATAAGGTTGTTCCGTTTCCGTGGTTGCTGCTCACTGGAGCCTAACAATGCTTCCAAGATACACAATTTATCTACGTCCCTACAAACACAACACCTGTTAGTTACCTAACTTTTAAGCAACAAATCTTAAACGAACAGTATGAAATAACAGGTACCGTAACAAACTGTATCCACCTCATCAGGGGGACCCTTCCTAAAGTGGCAAAATGGTGGCAAAACCCGCGAAGGCAAAAGTGCAGG
>NW_009209743.1:0-12628 GCF_000690835.1 Fulmarus glacialis
AATGCATGCCATGCATTTTAAGAATAATAATAGTAATAATAAAATAATAATCATAATCATAATAATAATAGTATTCTGAATATGGAAATTAGTGGGGGTGAAGTGCGCTTCAGAACTAAGCACTTACCAATAGATTCTGGAGATTTAAATACGGAGAGAAGAAAGACAGCATAAAAATATTATTATATTCCTTATAATTTGGTACAAAGTTTTCAGTTAAAGCTTTATATACTAAATCATCTATGTCACATGTGAAAAATTAATTCTTAATTTACATTAACAGAAGGTTAATTTACACAGTTCTGCTGACAACAAGCAAAAAGTCAGTTAACAAGACGATTTAACATCACAGGACAGGTCAAAAGCTGAGAATTCTGGGAAGACACGTGATTAAACAACTTAGATTCTACAACGATATCTACTACAATTGCCAAACAAAAAAGCTCATTATATCCCAATTATCTTATTCAGGGATAAGCTTTACACTTTATAAATTTAGAGTTGTTTGGTTTTTTTTTAAATCTAAAGAGAGCAAAAGAATAAACTGGGGCAGGAGGAGAGTGAAAGAACTGCTAGGGAGGTGCAAGGGGCAAAGAGAAAGAGAGCAGCAAAAGCTGGATTCTACACCAAAAGCAGACTTCTGTAGATCCAGAAAATGTAGGATTCATAAAGCTTTAGCGTGGGCGCACACTACTGTGGCTAAATGTGTTGGAAAAATGTTCAGCCAGCAAAAATTTTTATTCCATAGATTACCCAAGGATTTCTTTTCCTTTTTTTTTTTTTTAATTTTCTTTTTAAGGTATAATTGTGCATGGGAAAAAGTATTGTGTCTTATGTATTTGTGAGAGGAAAGAAGATGTGTCCAAACTGGCTAATCTTTGGTGGAGTCAAATGTGGAAAAGACAGCACAAAACACATTTTAAATTTTAATTGAAGTGTCTAATGCAGGTTTCGGTTTTGATGAATATAACCATTGGTACTCCTTGCAATTTCTGAATGAAGTCCAATGTTGAAATAAATTTGTTAAAAAAAAATAAAAAAGGAAAGAAGAAAGAAAGAGGAGAAAATGGATCCATCAAGTACTGCGAAAAGCAGTAAAGAAAAAAATTATCAAAAAGTACAGTCACAGCAGTGAGCAATGTGGAGTAAACAGAAGCTGCAAAACACATAGAGACAGACTCTAGAAAAGGCCATGACAACATCACAGACATGGACAACACACTCAGTAACACAGAAAAGAGAGGAGGAAGAGAAATTATTACCTATAAATAAAAATTAAAAAAAAAAAAAAGGAAGAGAAAGAAAAGAAAGAAAAGGTGAGAGAGAACAACTCTGGGCGTTAGTGGAAACAGTAACAAGACCCTACCTGAGCGTAACTGCTTGATGCGGCCATTGTTGTTGCTTGTGTCAACAGGTAAGAAATCTTTGAACCAAGTTATTTCGGGATCAGGATTGCCACTGGCTGCACATAGCATGGTAGCTGTACGAGTTCGTTCAACCACCTTCAGCTGTGGGCCCATATCAATGGTGGGGAAACCTCGGGGAATTTGATCCTCTGCAGAAGAAATGTGTGATTTAAAGGATTTCACATTAGTTATGTAGTAACTCATGAAAGCCCCAGTCAGTACCATGCTTAATGTTCAAGGGTCCCCTAATTGTTTGTACGCAATGAAGTGATGCAAAAAACAGATACTCAGGCAGTATTTTTGATAACTTACAGTGATCAAAATGCTGATACAAAACAGAAAGTTCATAAAAAAGAGACTACAAACTTTATACTTACTTATAAAATGCATTAAATTTGCATAGATACTGTAGGTAATGCATAATAATTAGACTCCCACTATGGTACTTTACAACACTGATATGTCTCTGCTTTCGAGAGTCGTTATTTTATGTGAAATACTGAATTACCATGCCTATCAGCAACAGGGAAAAAACCCTTTCTTTACATGAGACGTACATAAGGAAGTGTGATCACGCAGTATAGGATTTGGCCAGGGACTTAGGAGACCCAAGTTATATTTCTTGCTTTTATCATTATTACCTATGTGCTGTTGGTCTTAACATTTAATGTCTCTATGCTTCAGTTGTCCATCTGTAAGATGGGTATGACAGCGCTTTACTGCTACAGAGAAGTGCTGTGAGGATGAACACATTATAAGATTGCAAAGTACAGAGAAACTCGAAACATTCGAGCTATGCAGATATCAAAGTTAAAGTGACAGGACATTCATAATGATCTTGAATGGATACAACTGTGTCAACTAAAACACTGAGATGTGGTCAAAAATCCTCACCCTAGTGCAGTGAAATACTAAGAAATACTGAACAAGAGCAATTCACCTTCTTAAGATGATACACACTAACAAGTAACACTGGAAGCACAGTGGGATCAGGCAATTTCTCAGAAATCAAGTTAGCATAGGTAAAATAATCTGTTTGAATTACATCATCTTGCTCTTCATTTCCATTAAAACAGCAAAAATATTTTTATTGCAAAATAATTGCTATTATTTCAGTTCAAAAAGGACAAGCAAGAAAAAAAATCAAAGAAAGAGGATCAATACTAACTACAGAACACATATGTTATTAAATGTCTTGACTGGTGGTTATTGACATGCAATTGATTAAGGGATAAAATTAACTTAAAAAAAATTGTTCAATGTCAACCCTTTCATGAAAAATGTGTCATATTTTCGAATAGTTTCAGGGAAGTCTTCAGGCTTTTCTGAAAAATGTATAGCAAGCAAGTACATCCTATAAATCTTTGCAGTTCCTGGGATCTGCTGTCACCCACAAAGTACTTAATTGCTTGCAATATAAATGCATGTAGATAACTACTCTGGTATAGTAAACACAATTCTTCAGTAAGTTTGCATAATTCTTCAGAGCTAGTATTTCTACCAGTCAGTGGTTAAGTGTCAAATCCTTCACTAGCTATAGGCTCTTCCCAAAGAAAGGTATGTTTCATGTCTGTCTATAAACATGAAGTCTTTACTTTGTGAGTAACTGACAAGATTTGAATTGTGACATGGAACAGGATTTTTATGATCTGACCTTTCCTTTCCTACTTGGCTCATAGAGAAAACCCTGGAGTCCCTTTTGCAAATACGTAAGTGTACAACAAAGATAACCTATCTTGAATACTAATAGGATGGAGTAGTAAAGAGCTTTCTTTTCTTATTTTTAATAAGGGTAATTAAATTCCATCCATCCCCCTTATGCATAGAATCTCTTTGAATGAATGCTTTTCATGAAATTTTCATGAGAAACATCACAATGTAACAGATTCAAATAGCCAGAACTGTTATAGTTTTGACAGTTGTGGCTTGTTTCCAATCTGGCTTTCAGGTATTTGGCAATAAAACCCAATATTCAACATAAAATGTACTGAGGAAATAATGAAATTTCTAATTGGAGTGCTTATCACAGTGGATTTAGTTTTTAAGATGTTAATTGCTTTTTTCCTAAGTTTATTAGTGATTTGTACAAAACTGTCCTTACGCTTTGATGAGACCAAGTTTGACAAATCATCGAACACACTGTGCAAGAGCACGGAGCATCAAATCAGTGAAGGACTGCCTCTCAGCCACAGTAAGAGAAAAGTAACTATTAGAAAATGTCGATATACCAGTAGCTCTACAATTTTACATGAGGTGAAAAGAAAAATATTTTTTACTGCTCATTAATATTCTCATTAGATTCTAAACCATAGTATATACCACTGTTCCCTATTAATATTCAGTTCTAGTGAATTAGCTTCCAATTCATCAACAATTTAAATCAGACTTGACCTTCTCAAAGCCATTTGGTACTGTCATTTTGAGAGGCCATTAAAGGGCATATTTCTCTGTCCTTGTGCTTAGTGAGTCATACATGTAATACATATTTTGTTTGGGATGACAGATACAAGAGACTTAGAAATAGAGCACATTCTTTGGATTTGTTAGGTGTCTTAACAGCTCTGCATTCCATTACTGGCATTAAGTGTCATTTCCAATTGCTAGAAGAGCTCTACAAATGTTATTTTTCACCGAATGTATGATCTGAACAACATAGAGAGGCAATTACAAAGACTGGTTACCACATGAACCCTTACGAGAGAATGATACGAAATGGCCTTGCCTTGTTTCCCATCATGGTTGTTCTTAGTATTTCTAAACTGTCTCTCTGTGTATTCAGCCTGTTTGACATTGCTTATCTGTAGACAATGTCCTTGAGATTCCTACCTCTGCTGCCAGTTTTGTCAAAGTGGTAATTGCTTCCCTTCCAAGCAACACGTATGGAAAAAGCACATTAACCTCCACATTCAGATTTCAGTATAAGTATACCTACAGACATTGTCCAACACATAATTTCACATGTTGCTGCACTTGTCTTAGAGGTGAGCATGCCTTCACAAATGTGACAGCATTTAGAGTAGAGACTCAAACTCAGCTTTTATGTGTAAACAGTGATTTTGATGGAGTGGTACCAAGAAGTTAAATTACACGCTACCAAAAAGAAAACATACTTACCTTTAAGAGTATCTACAGAAAACAACTCTGAACATAGCTGTGCAACAACTATATATCATAAACTCTGTTCTGCTCATCCTTTAACTGTGTTTTCTCTCATCTTAAAGGAAAAAGCATGCTGTTGCAATCTCTCTTTTTTAAACGACATAATTCTTTCATAAGATTTCAGGAACTTCCCAAGCTATGTCTGAAGGTATACTGTCAAGCCTACATATATACAAAAGCTGGATCCAAAGAAAGAAGAGGATTTCATCCAAATCTAGTACAATGATAAACCTACCCAGGTGTACAACACAGCTAAATGAAGAGAAGAACAGTGATCTTCATCCAGCGTTTGCGCCACACCTGCTTAACATTTTGACTACTTTTCCAGTAAAAAGCTACTTTCAGAACATGTCTAGGCCCTGCTAGCAGCAAGAAGAATGGCAGCTTTCAGAAAAAAGATTGGGTCTTAAAGTCTTAAATTCTTCATAGCTACATTGCTAAATCACCTTGGCAATTAGCATCGTGTTTTAAAAAGAAAGACAGAATAGTGTGAATAATTTTCTCGGTTACCGTACATTATGATAATATTATTATGATATGCATATGAAGTGCAAATGTGAAGTACCCAAAGCAAATTGTGATGACGTTGGTTGTGGGTTATGGAGTATAAAAGCAAGGTAATAACACCAGGATCCAAGACTGGATAGCTGACATGGAAACTGGGTAATATTTCTGTTAAGTATTTCCTTCCACATTAACTATTTGCACCATCGAAACACCCACGTTCCAGAATATCCACATTAACCTGTAGTTAAATCTGTGTAATCTGGCTAACTAAAATACATACTCAAAGTATTTCACTGTGCCTCTTAAAAAATACTGTCCTATGTGAACCCATTATTCTTGTTGTGGAAATGGAGGGTGGTTCTCCGTTCTATTCAGGAAGAAAAAAAAATCTGTTTCAAGATTCACTGATAGCTTTGCCACAGGGAAATTTTAGTTATTCTGTAGCTCACAGAATAAAAAGGCACACATAGAGTATTCCCAGAATACACTATAGGTGCTGAAGATAAACTGCCGCAATAAAGTTTATTGTTTCAAAGAACAGTGTAAATAAAGCTTTTATTTTCACTATTCCAGATGGCAGCAGCATATAATTTGCACTGTTTTGACATCATGACCATATTATTCAAAATCATTCTTCCTGCAACTGAACTGAACGCAGGATTGAGAACAGTAAAATCAAAGAGAGTAGGGGAGGGAGTAAAATCAACATTTTGCAGCAAAGTTGGTATTCTGTACTATTATTGAATGTACTACTCCATATGAATAAATTGAAAAATAAAACCAAAGCCATTTCTAATTATACATAAAAGACTAACTTGGATTTAAAAGATATAAAGCATCAGAAAAGTGCCAGTTAATAAGCATTATTCTTATTGAAATATTTTACACAGTAAATTTTGCCAAAAAAGTAATTATGAACACACAATAAATTCTTTTCCCAAGGTCCTTTGTTCAAAGCTGCTATATACAGACGGATACTTTTACTTAGTGGTGCTATCAGTTAGTAAAGGAGGGTAAAGGCTACACTGTAAGAACAGATCTAGGTATCTGCTGGGATTTCTCTTAAATTTCATGCAATTATACCACACAAGGAAAGTGAATTAGACATTGATAAGATGATCAGAGACTCACTAACAGTTAGTAAACATTCAACAAGAGAACAGCTGCCCCTACCATCCCACTAAAAACCATGCATTTAAAAATATTCTTCATATATTGAAGTGATGTGCAAAGCACATTTGATGCAAAAGAAAACAAATTTGTTTAGTAGCTCTGTACGCAATTACCCTGCAAATTGCACAGTAATGTCTATATAACAGAACATAGAGCCACTTAGACTGAATTATCATTTGTATGAATGTTGAAGCAGCAATTTCACATTGCATTAAGTCAGTTAGCATTCATTGTTATTAGCATTTAGCCTTAAATAAGTTCTCTGTTTTAACAAATGAGTGCATTGAGCCTTTGAAATTAGATATCTTCATAAGGACATGAAAATGGAAAAACGAATTTGCACTTTTTGGCAGTTCTCAAAATCTGCTAAATTAAACACTGCACATAGCAAGCTCTTTCCAAAGTGACCTGTCTGACTCACGTGAACAATGAAATACGACTCACTCTCCTTTAACAATGACATTCCAAATGACAAGAACTAACATTTGGAGAGTCATCACTCATATAAAAACACAAGCCTCAAAATAAGGGTTTATTCTCACATTTGCACTCATGCACTGTCATAGCTTATAGCACAGCATATCACCCGAACATCATACGCCCAAATTTGGTTACGACTGAACTTCTGGAGGTCTGTTCTGCTTACTGGGAATGGAAAGGGAAATACAAAAGGCTGTGTCCTAAAAAAAAAAAAGTAGGGAATCCAAGAATCCCTGCCAGATGTCTCTTCTCTAACATAAGGAGAGGATTCAGCCAGAGTTATAGTAATGAAACAAAGGCAGAGAATGTGAAGTGGTGTTTTAATTGCAGGGTATCATATATTTAGGAAAAGAAACACTAAACTTCTGAGGCAGAGAGGAAACAGCATCCCACATATTTCCATATGCAAATGTTCAGAAGAATAAAACTATGTATTTTGCACTGGTGATAAAAGACAAGAGGATGGCAAAGGGCAGCGATATGAATTTCCGTGATTACAATTTCTAATTTGAGGCTTAGTTTCTAGGCAGGGTTAGGATTTAGATTGCACTAAATCAGGGTTAAATTGGGGCTTGCCAAGAATGAGGATTAGGAAAACACATGATTGCTCTATCTAGTCAAAATTTTTAACGTACTAATATTTGGGTTTTTACATCCTCCTTACTTTTATTTGAAAAATAAAGGGGAAAGAATAACAGTAGTGCAGTGATGGCAGCCTTTGCATTAAGCTTTAATTTTTCACATCACACACAGTTTTATGGTGCAGTAAATAATGAGATCAGCAGCAGGTTCATCTGTACACCAGAGCCCACTTCTCATGTTAGTAATCTAAATATACAGATTGGTCCAGAATACATAAAGCCATTCTTTTCTTTTTCTTCCCCTCCTTTCTACTCATTAATACTCTGTGTTAAAATATTGATATTAGTAAATATATACAACATTTTTTATAAGTAATTACCTCATATTCATTCTGAAGTATAAAGCAATAAATCATCACAATAAAGTTGTAACATACTAATTTGAACAGAGAAGGGGGCAGAAGCGTCTTGTTTTTTCTTCACCAAAGAGGACAAGAGAGAAAAAGTGAGCAGTCTGGCAAAGCAGTTGTCAGACCATACAGTTCCCTTCTCCCTCCTTCTTCCCCATCTGCACTACATGTCTAAACCTGTGCCTAAACCTAAAGGAGTGATAATACTGCCTAAGACAGTCACACAATCTCAGCTTGTGATCATGGCCATTTCTATTACTGATGTTACACAGCTTTCAACGAGTTGTTTCCTCAATGCCATAATCTTACTGAATACTTTTTAATGCAGCCTACATACTCTGCAGCCCAAACTGACAACTATACTAACTGCATTATTATCACAGCTGCAAAATTTAAGGACCTGACAAAGGAACTGTAGTGGCAAAACTTTGTTTAAGTCTTGTTTTCAAAGGAGAATAATACTATTTTTTTGCATTTCTAGCTCAGCATCAAACTTGTGCATTTTAGAAGGAGAAAGGGGAGGATTTTCACTTTGATAAGTCTGTAGAATGGTGACTACAGTTTGGTCCCTTAGAAGAAGGAAATAAGGAATAAGGGTGATGAAATTATATCCCTCAAGTTTTGACAAATGATGCTTGGGTCAGGACATTAAAAGCACTTTTGATGCAGTGAATTAAACAGTAAGTTATTCTAGGTAGAGGCTATGCATTCCAACTGCTTTTTATGGTGCCTGGCACAATAATGCACCCATACAAATGTAGCAATTTGGATGTTATTGCGCTATTTCAATAAACAGCAAGTATAATGATGAATAACAAACAATAAAAGTGCTATTATTGCTGAAGAGAATGAGAAAAAAGAGATGTGTGTCAGAACAGACAATGAACTCTGGAAAAACGCAGTTGAAGAGGATATCCCTTGAAACTCAGTAGTATTGAGCATTACACTAACGTTACTGGTACAAAATATGCGCAGTTTTTCTACATCTAATTCAGCATTCATCTTCATTGATCTGAACAGCATGCTTAAAACATTCATAACACTTACATGACTACAGATAGGTGACTGTAAGAAAATAATAGATACAGTAGCTTCCCATTTTTGTGGTTTGTTTGCTTTATTTTTTTTAAGTCTTTCCACCACTAGTTCATAAATGTCTAGCATGTCTATCAATTAAGAAAATACTGGACGAGACAAGGAAGATTTAAGACAGCAAAGCAATGCCTTATATAATTCACTCGTAATATTTATGAGCAAAAGACAGAATCCAAAGTGCTGGCAAATGTTAAAACACACGGCATCTTTGAACGTGTATGAATCTTAAACAGAAGCGAGAAAGTATTTCCTTTATGAGTGGATGGTGAAGTTCTTCCCTGTGGCCTGCCTATGGAGGGAACAGGTGTGCTCTAGACCTCACTCTTCACCTTCCTGAATATGAGGAAGGTATCTCTCTCACCTCTCGTGCCCACCTATGGCAACATTCCCTCTCTCTCACAGATATTGAGAAGATGCCTAGGGATCTGTTAGTAGGGAAGGATAGGTGTAGGAGAAGAGAGTAGATATGAATTTCTTTTTTGCTTGGGGGGAGTTTCACGACTGAAGTTGAAACAGCTTTGAGGAAATGTCCAGACAAGGAAGTTAGAGGGTATTTTCTTCTGGGGGAAACACAGCCATTCACTTCTGTTCTGGAAGAATACAGAAGAGCTTTCGCTGTAGCAGAAGGACACACATTGCTGAAAACCAAGCTTTCTCACAGTTCTGTGCCCAAGTTCAATAATTACTGCTGTCTGATAAATACCCTTTAATGAGTATGGAGTTACACAGCAGAACCTCACATTAACACTTAATGGTATACACGTGGATGAAGACATATATGTAGTAACATAGAAATGTTACTATTCCTAAAGCCTAAGGCAGCCAACATTTCAAGGTTTTAACGTCAGAAAGACTCATTGATTCGTGGTGTCACAAACATAGTTTTGCTATGGATTATTTTGCCCCCAAAAACCGATGTTCGAACTGGCTGTGGCCTGAGACTTCGACTTCTACCTGAAATTTTGCTGCTGCCTTAAACGGGAGTAAACGGGACTAGCCCAGGATTTAACATGTTTCACATTATAATAGGAAGCGCTGTTCTTACAGATGATAGATAACATCTGTACTCTGAGTTATTGCATGGAAGAAAATACTCAGCACCCCGTCATACTTCCTAGCATGGTGGAGGTCTGCCTCCAAAGCAGGCACACAGGGCCTGGTGATGCAAGGCAGCGCTCGTTCTGCTCCGCCGACAGCTAGCCCTTGCGTTCTTCCAAAGCATTTTTCACAATAATAATCATATGGCCTTGAAAGAGCTATTGTGAACCGTTGTGAACTGAGCTGAGCAAACTCAA
This sequence comes from Fulmarus glacialis, assembly GCF_000690835.1. Taxonomy (NCBI): domain Eukaryota; kingdom Metazoa; phylum Chordata; class Aves; order Procellariiformes; family Procellariidae; genus Fulmarus; species Fulmarus glacialis. The sequence goes on from NW_009209743.1 coordinate 10,107, forward strand.
GACTGAAGGAGAGAGATGTACTTTAAACATGACACTTTCACATTTGTCTAGCAACAGCAGCTAATATTTCTTATGGAACTGTAAATGAGGAATGGCATGGGGATTCATTCGTAAGATGTTTAACATAAAACAAAAACAGATTTACTCGGCTTTGCTATAACTCTTGTTGCAATTTACTCGACTAATTGCACCACAAATTATACTGTCAGTAATTTGAAATAGGATCTTGGCCTGGCATAGGAGCATAGGATGTTAAAAAGTGTTTTCTTAAAACTGTTTTACATGCTGAGCTCAAGGTTCACACCTGTAATCCCATCATATTTATTTTAATTAATTACAAAATTCAGTGTTACCTCTAAAAAATATAAGAAATCAAAATCCACGATGGGCAGTGTAAAATGAAATGTATTACAATCTACAGTCTGAGTGAATATCTTCAAATTATAGATAAAAAATGTCATCAACAATATTTGTGAGCATTTGCTTACTAAATATTAAATTGATTTTATGTAGAATATAGGTAAGCTTTTTGTTTTCACAGTTTTCTTTTAAGATAATTTTCTCACCAACTTTCGTCTAGCTGATCAAAGATGATCCTAGCAATGCAAGACGTACTTTCCAGAAAAAAGTGGAGGGGAGGGTTTGTTTTTTTAGTTTTGCTTCATTTTGTTTTGTTTTTTATAAAAGAAGTTTCTGCAAATGAAAATGATAATGTGTTAACCCAGATACAGCGATGTTTCAGTTCCGGTGGCACATTGTACTAGCATGGACGTAAGAAAGTAACTGTTCTGTGTAGCTGGAAGTCATGGGCCTAAACGAGTGCTGGGATAACATTCAAATAGTCCAGTGTGATTGCCAGAAGGCCGAGGGAGCCATGATGTCAGGTGGGGAGGGAGTGGGTGGGTGAGAGAAGGGCACCTGAGAAGGAATAAAAAGAAAGTTTCATGTTATGATAGTTGTTTGCAAATTCATCACAAACTGTTCTGTGAAAAACAGTTAATGAAGTCAAACCGCTGCGGGGAGCCGGTTCCTGCCTTTAAACAGACATAGTGTGACAGACTAAGCTTAGCATAGCATTGTATGTGTCAAGTACATCAAAAATCATTGTAAGCACAAAAAACCTCCATGCCAACTCTGCGGACAGACTTGTTGATAAGTTGCATGATAAGTTGCATGAAGAAGGTACAAATGAAGAAAACAAAATGCTTGAAAACAAAAGATGTGAATTTGTCCAGTGGTGAATTACCACCCAGTGAGAGGCCCTATGCCATAAGCATAGGCATAGAAGCAACACAAACAATTGACTGAGAGCACCAGCGTTGTGTGCGATTTCAACAATGGAACTGTTTCTCCTTGGATTTATTAGTAATAACAGCTGTAATCCATTTTATAACTAAATAAAAAACTCATTTCTTTTAGAGAAAAGAGATTGAACTATCTTTCCTGTAGGCTGGGGAGGTAGGCATGAAGATTATTATATGCACTCTTTAGAAGCAATTGGTGAGATGTTACAGTAATTGAGAAATAATTTCTGCCACTAAGTGAACATATAGCAATAAATCTTAGACTACACAACAGTATTTCAGTATTTTTTTGTACCTGAAGAAGACTTAAAAATCAATCTGTGCATGCTAAACATCTTTCTGCTTTTATTTTATTAAGGCATACTACTTTGGATAAGTGCTACAACATAATCTGTTCTGAGTATTAGGTAGAACAGGGATTATAAAAAGAAGGGTTGGTTGGTTTTGACTTTTCAGTAACTTCCAGCTCCTTTGGCACATGAGGAAAACATCTTGCTACTATATAGCTAGCTTTTTTTTAGCGTTCTTGCTCTAAATACTGCGCTTCGGAAAAGGTTTGTCTAAACTGTTTATCTTAATGTATTAAAACCTTTCTGAAGAAGATGATTTTTAACTATTAATATGACACATCTAAGCCTTCATATTATTACCAGACCTGATGCAGGTATATGTGTCCCTAAACACTGTTATCTCCAAAGTCCCACCTTAACATCTTATTTTCCATTAAAAACCCACCAACAAGGCACCCTGAAAAAGCACCATCAAGAGTTTTGAGAAAACCATTCTCTAGAATTTTGGCCTTAAAAATCCCTACGCTTCTACAAAGCAAGAGAAAAACCTTTCTCTGTCTATCAGGTTTTGTAAACCATTAGGCCAAAATTTTCCAAGGTAAATATTCAAGTTCATTTTATTACATGACTTCCTGGTATTTAGTAGCTGGGTTTGCACAGAAGTCAGTATCGTGGAGATCACAGCTGCAGAAATACTTCCAACAAAGTTCTTGCCTGAACACACTGGAAATCTCCCTCTGCACCAAAGTGTCTGAAAGCTTTTAGAAGTTTTAGAAACTATCAGCAAGTACCTGGCACATTTCGTCATCTCTGTTGCTATGCCTGCTATTACCAGCTCAAATAGCAAGCAGGATGACAGAAACTGCTGATGCTAACTTAGGTCTTCCAAAGAAAAACAAAATAATGGTTTTGCCAGATGATCTCCTGC
>NW_009209743.1:12682-15057 GCF_000690835.1 Fulmarus glacialis
CTTTCCCCAAAAAAAAATAAAAAAAAAAAAAAAAAAAAAAAAATCATGACTACCACAGGTAATATTCTTAATTTACTTTGTGCACAAATTTAGGTACAAAGTCTTTTGTTCCAGAAAAGAAGATAAAAATTCCTTAGAAAATATCTTAGATTAGTCTCCGTGGAAAGCAAAAATGAATCCAACTATCAGCTGTAAGTTGTTGCTTCCTGTTTCAAGCTTAATAGAGGACATCAGAAACTATCAAGGGTTTAAAAGTCAGGAAACATCAGCTTCATATTGGGGGACTATTTTTCTAATGATTCTGAGTCAGGAAAAAGTGTATATCCATTACCTAGCAGCAAAATATGTAGCTATGCTGAATAAACTTATGCACAATATATGCAAGGACAACAGGTAACTTACTGTAAATTACGTGATTTCTTCTGAATACGCAGGATAAGCTATAGTAGCTCTCCGATATCTCATTCTATCCTATCTTTTTAACTCCTGGGTAAAAGTTCTTTTCAATGAAGGTAACAAAAATAATTTTAATAGCTGTTATTCAAGTAACATGATTTTGCAAAGCATTTCAGAAAGCAGACTTATCCATTATAGTGAAAAATGGGTAGTTACATCTCTATAGCTCCATATAATTAGAGTAGATTTTTCAAATTTCATAATTAATTCCTTATTTTTCTTTACAATATTTAGTTTTATCATATGAAAGTATTATGGTTTAACCCCAGCCAGTAACTAAGCACCATGCAGCCGCTCGCTCACTCCCCCCACAATGGGATGAGGGAGAGAATCGGAAGCATAAAAGTGAGAAAACTCGTGGGTTGAGATAAAGACAGTTTAATAGGGAAAGCAAAAGCCGCACGTGCAAGCAAAGCAAAACAAGGAATTCGTTCACTACTTCCATGAGCAGGTTCAGCCATCTCCAGGAAAGCAGGGCTCCATCACGCATAACGGTTACTTGGGAAGACAAAATGCCATCACTCTGAACGTCCCCCCCTTCCCTCTTCTTCCCCCAGCTTTATATGCTGAGCATGACATCACATGGTATGGAATACCCCATTGGCCAGTTGGGTTAGCTGTCCTGGCTATGCTCCCTCCCGCTTCTTGTGCAACTGGCAGAGCATGGGAAGCTGAAAAGTCCTTGACTAGCGTAAACACTACCTAACAACAACTAGAACACCAGTGTGTTATCAACATTCTTCTCATACTAAATCCAAAACACAGCACTAGGAAAAAAATTAACTCTATCCCAGCCAAAACCAGGACAGAAAGACAGTGAGAGCATTCACAGTAATTCTGAGTCTAAAAAGTACCTTCTCCAAAAGAGTTTTGTACTGTACATTAAAAAAAGATAATTCAAAATCAGTTTTGCATCATTCTGTAACATTGCATAACTGTAAAAATTATGAAAAAATAGTATTGCTCCATATTTCTTAAACCTAGGCAGTCTGTTCCAAATAATCACATGCAGAAAATTATTTCTTGATTGGCTGCCAATGGCTTTAAAACTTTTTAATTACATAATTTATCTAACTTAAAGCAAATGAGTAGTCTCATTGAGAAAACTGACTGTTTATATACTTAAGTATGTTGCTGAACCAACTGTCACATTTTCTAAATTCATTGCCATTTTCTTTCATAGGCTATTTCATATTATGCTTTCTTCCTACTCCAAAAGCAAATCAGATAATTTACAATTTTTCCCCCACACATGACGAATATTGCATTCTCTTCCTCTGTAAGTGAAATCAACTTGTATGCGTATCACTTATCTGCCTCAAGATTCATAAAGCGCTGTTTAGATTTTATGGTGAGTACCATAAAAATTTAGACATGCATCATCAAGAACACTTCATTTCACCATGGTATTTGGGCTAGCTCTTATGCTAAGCAGATACAGTACTGCAGAGAAATAAATGATTATTTTCTAATATCATGGGAAGAACAAGGAAGCCATTTAACGTATGTTCGTATGACTAACCATCAAGCTTCTTAGCGCCTGAACAGGTAGCCATTTCATGCAAGTAACACTGAAAGTTAGTTACTAGAAAACGAAGGTAAAAGAGAAAAAGGTAATTTTTAATTTGATATTTTGGCAGTGCAGGTGGACTACCATGTACACGTGCAAACCCTGATTAAAAGTGCCACTGGATTTTATCACCGTTGATAGTTAATAACTCTCTTTTTCTTAGATCATAATAGCATGCTGAGACAAACAGCACTGAGCTTTTAGCAGTATACCAAAGTATCTGATGAGTATTAGCTAAATAGCAAGATTCGCACTTACTACCACTACCTGCTTTAGCACTACATGTTTGTTGGACTACCTTTGTTATTTAGAGGTTATAAAATTGAAAGTTCACAGCTGGAGGCTGTAG
>NW_009209743.1:15088-29040 GCF_000690835.1 Fulmarus glacialis
ATGTTCTCAGTCAGTACGAGATGTTAGTTTAATAATTATTACAATAAACCACACATATGGTTTCTATTCTCTTGATGTGCACATAATACTAATTAACTTTAATAGGAGTTACAGAAGTGCATCAAAAGAATAGATGCTATAAAACCTATAATTCATTTTTAACACATGAAAACAGTATTGCACCTGTTTGTATGAAACCCTCACAAAAAATGCTCTATAAATTGAATAGCATCTGTATTAATACTATTAACAGTGTTAAATGAGACATTCATTTTATACTGATTTTATTTTACTATGCCTTAGTGTTTTAAGTGATTTCTGTTGTTCCATCTGTGCATAAATTTATACTCTTATAGTAAGGTTCTGTTTTACCTTTCCATATTTTTCTCTACAGAACTGTAATGAGTTATCTTTATTTCTGTAAAACTATGGAGATGAATGCTTAGAAGATACTTATTGAGCATCTTTGGTCGTCTTGGTTTTTTTACTCTGGAGATAAGTACCTTTCAGAACATTTTTTCCTTTTTTTTTTTTTCCTTCCCAATTTTCTTTCAGCAGAGTAGTCCTTCAGTCAGTATTTAGTCTTGTGTTCAAAACTGCCTCCCCAGGGAGTTGTAACTACTTGTCAATCTCCCAAAAGCAAAGATGAGAATGTAAAGTACTTCTTTTGTTTCAGCTGCAAAGTTAACTCCTTGTTCCTCTCCTCTTGGTATATAAAAATTTCACTTGAACTTGCTCATGCTCTCACCTTTGGTTATTTGCCTAGAGCCTTGGTGGCTCTAATGCTTTTTAGTTGCAGAAGGTGTCTGCTGAGGGCACCTGCACCAGTGCAGTACACCTCCCGTTCAAGTATAGAGTGCTGGCATATACTTTCTGCCATTGTGTTGTGATGAAGAGTTTGCTGTTAGTGTGTGCACTGTCTATGGTTAGCACCAGAGGAAATTAAGACTTGGGAAGATTTTACTGAGGGTTATGAAGTTCTGGTGAGGATGGATCGCTCTGTCCCCAAGATGACAGCTCTCCCAGACTTAGTATTGATTTAACGCATCAGACAAACTGTCTACTTGTAGCACTGAACACTAGAAGGCCACTGAACGAGATTTGGTGGCACCACTATTTCTGAGTGTGACAATTTACTTTTCCATTTCTTAGCCTACTGTTTATGATGAAGCTCCCACCTCTGAAGCTGTTTAAGAGATGTTTGGGTGTGTACTGCCTTGTAAGAAGCAGGTACAAGAAACAATTACGACTCACATGCTTTCTGCCTTTTTTAAGATGTTCTTCGTGTGCAAAGGGACAGGTAAGTTCACTCACAATTTGGTGGGAAAAAGATAATGTTGTGTGCCAGCCTACTTGTCGCGAATGGGTGGGTTTGAGGCTGCTTAAAGAATCACTGGCAAAGGTATCAGCAAAAGGTGATTTTAATAGAAATTTATAAAAGCGCGACTTAACAGAGTTTGATGGCAAGGTTCACTCTATTACTTATTACATGGATTGAGTATACACAGGGAAAATCTTGTCAGAATTGGAATGATTCATGCAGAGATTGAAGATAAAAGGGTAGGGAGACCCTCCCTTTGAGTCATGAGGTTCAGAGAAGACCTGGTTGGATACAATCTTAGTCTCAGACTTGGACAACGGTTTGTGTCTAATACAAAAGGGATAAGGGGAACCTCCCATTGAGTCACAAGGTTCAGAGTAGACCCCCTTGCTTTCTAAACTCCTTCTTAGAGAGGAGTCTAGGTGCAGCTTGATTTACCCCTAGTCTCAGACTTGGTCAACGGTTTATGCCTACAGGGTTGTATATGTTTAGCAGCAATTTAAAGTTCATTCACAGTTTTAAAGTAGATCATAAGATTTTAACAGCACTTAATCATTGACTAATTTAGCAGTTACAAAGCGAGTTAATCAAGTTCACTACAATTACTAAAGTGATTTGATTACAGATTATGCTTATTACCGGTTATTTAAATCAATACACACAAACACACACACACACAAAAGATCTAGATCAATTAACACATTCAGGCCTAAAGCTAGATAAAGGTACCTGTTAAAAATCCCCCTCGAGTCTGTGAAATACTCATGTTAAATGTCTTGGCATTTTGCAATGGGCAAAGGGTTGAGCCCAGAGGAGTGTATCAGCCAAGGAGTGTTTTAGCCCAGGTCCCGGCAGTCCTCTGAATATCACAGACTCCAGAGTTTGTGAACTCTGAGGCGCGACTCACTCAGAGGGACACTCTGGGCACAGCCCGCTGCGGTCTAGGAGAGATCAAAGGGTCTCGCTTGGGACCGCAGTTTATAGGTTTGCAAGATGATTGGCTTTAGTCATCAGTAAATTTCCACCCTGGCCACTATTCGGGGTGGTCCGGGGTAGTAATTACGGTATTGTTCCACGGTACAATGGTATCGTTTCACTTGAGCTACGACGCAGGTAGGTAATGCTTCAGGGCTGTCAGAGTTATTGAATTATCCCCTGCTCTTGTTCCTTACCTTGATCAGGTAGCCGATGTTCCTGGTACGATCAGTGTCGCTTCCCACCTTAGCCATGCAAGAGTGCCTGGTAGGGTTAAGGGTTGCTCAACTGCCCAATTCATTACACACTGGCTAAGGCCTAACAGGAGTTCCTAAGACTGTAGAGTGCTCCAGGGGAAGGGGGGAAATGCATCACCACACTACTACAATATAAAGGGCAAAAGACTGTGTGTAAAACTTGCAGAAGAATTATAAGCATGCATTTCTGAAAGAACTGATAAAGATGCAACATCTGCAATATGATTATGGATGTGAGATACTTGTGCTCAAGCTCAGACCAGCCTAATGATCACATCTGCATGCAAACTCCAAAATTTAAATGTGATAAGGACATATGTGGTACTTAAAAACTGAAAAACAAGCCTCAGTTTGTTTCTGAGCAGTGAATGTAATAACAGCATGATCACTCCACAGGTATTAACAGTCATTTCATGTTTTCCAAATTGAGTAATACCGTATTTTTATTGTGGGGTTTTTTTTTCACTTTTTTTAAAAAAAATCTAGCTAGTAATAGAGCATTAAGAGCAAGAAATGTTTTCTATTTCTTTTTGTATACCAAGGTAACTACTAAATGCCAAGCAGTCACACTTAATTTCACTGATTCTTAATGAACAACTTTGTAAATGATTATCAGACAGAGTCACAGAAATGAAAAATTTCCTTAAATCCTATTCCACCATTTCTAGAATTATTTCTTAATTTACTTTATGTTCACTCCCAGTTAGCATCACATCTTGGAGGAAACGCAAAATATGACAGAAAATATCGAAAAGAAGTGTTTGGGTATATCCAGGCACACATTGCTGCTTGTGAACTTGAAGTTCACAAATGACAAGAATAAAGAAATAGATATATAATCCTATAGAGTCCTATAGAGATCTTGTGATAGAGCCTTAGTAACCACTTTTAATGAGAATGTTAGCCATTCATTTTGGCTAATGACTAATTCATTTTACTTTTTTCTATCATTTCCACAGAGCAAAAAGTCTTTCTGAAAACAGTATTAGAGATTTAAAAAAAAAAACCACAAAATAAAAAGCTTATGATGGAAACACGATAACAACATTTCAGGCTTACTTCAGAGAGTCAATAAGTCACTTCTATGTTTTAATGAAGAAAACCAGAAAGACTGATGACGATTATACACTGTGTAGTGAACCTACATATTAGAAAGAACAGGCTTCCTTACGAAGCACACAGCCAGTACACTCAAACTTAAAAACAGATCAGCTTCATGTGGCCTGCCGTTGTGTTTCAAGTAAGGAACAAGCCACTGGATGATGCTGTTTGTGGGAAACAATATTCAGATTAGATAACATAATTTGAGCTTCTCAACAGCATGGAAGGTTTGAGACAGGGGTGTCTGCTTCTGTATTTCCTACTCATACTAAGTAGCATTTGCAAGGCATTCTGTAGACTTTTACAGGACTGTTTTAAAGTCCAACATCTATGAAGAAATACTATTTTAATAAGCAAATGACCAATAATGGATCAAACCCTGACATAAGTTTAAAAACAGTGGGTACAATCCTGCAAAACAAACAGAATCCGTAGCAAAAGACAGTTTGTGCACTACAAAATGCTCTCGGAAGGTAGCAAACAGCTCTGTGGTTCATTTTCACAGCCATCTGGTCTATAACAAAAAATGATTCCATGTTCTCTGTGTAATTATTACTTATACACATGAAATAAATGTGTTCTATCCAGGGTTTTCACTCAACACACCACTCAGTAGCTCTCAACAATATTCTCTTTCAAAACATCAATGGAATCAGGACTGAAGCATCTCAATTTGTCCCAAGATACAGAAACTGACCTATGAAGGCATTGCAATTGAAAAGTAAGAACCCTTGAATTTCTCAGTGCTCCTGTGAGATACAAGAGTTCAAGCAGTTAATCTACTTTAAAACCCTCTACTGTTCTCACCAATTAACTCAATCTGACACCACACTAAAAATCTGGAAATAAGTTACCTGTTCTCAGAGATTTTAGAAAACATGTTCCAGTAAGTCATAATGCCAAATTTACTATAAACTTTGTGACATAGAGATTTTAGAGTAGCTCTACCTCCAGATGGTCACAGGTAACAGAATTTCACTTTGTTGACCCCAATAGCTTGTGGCTCAAAAGGAGCCTATCTATCTGCCTTGTGGTCTGTCTACAGTAACCATTGTTTTGTTTCCTGCTAGGTGGAAGAAAGACACTTCTCATGGGGAAGGACGTAGAATGTCCAAGACTGACTTTGCAAATTCCGTAAACAGCTCCAATTTTTTGGTTAAGTACAATACAAGTCTATATTCTCCAGTAATATCTCATTCTTGCTTTGCAATGTACTTAAGTAAAAAAAAATCTGAACTGGGGTCTAAGGTATTTAAAGGTCAGATCTTCAGTTTTTGTACTGAAGATCCTTTTGTGATGGCAATTCGTGTCAGTATTCTTTTTTTCTCTCTACACAAATAAGTATAATAAAACATCTTCCAACAAACACACCTCTACAGAACACAGTATGGTGCCTCTCCTCCCTCTGAAAACAAATAAAAAGAACCCAAATAATCCAAAGTTTTTATGGACTCAGAACAGAACATAATGTTATTGAGCACTGTAATTTTGAGCATAAGAAAGCAGTGAACCAGCATATTCAACAGAATAAAAAAACAGGCCGATTACATTTTTTCCTCCCTTTATATATTATGCCATGCACAGTAAAACTGAATGGGAAATATGCCACCAGTTTTATAATATCACAGTATTTCAAAGATGCAGAAATTCATTACAACTTCTGTGCAGTGTCTAGATCAGCACATTTAACCTCTTTGATCATATCTTTACTGGGAACTTTTTTTTGTCTCTAATTATCGGTATTATTCTTCCTCTGCAGATTCTTTAGCAGGCTTTGTGAATTTAATCAGAATCACTGCATTCCCCTGTATGACTAAATTTGAGCACATTCTGATTTCATCCTTACTATAGTTCAAGCTGATATCACCACTCACAATAGCTGATCCTGATTTTTAAGCTTGAAAATGCTATGAAATCTAACTGCATACCATATTTTACAATCAGCTCTTCTAAGAGATCATGAGACATACAAATTCACATCCTCAGGTTCACCGGCTACACTGATAGGCAAAATACAGAGAGAAGCGATGCTACAAATGAAAGACTCCTATAAAATTAGAATGTCTTTTCAGTGACAATGAAAATTGAAATATTTTGCTATTCACAGTCAAAATACTTAAAGGCACTTCACCTCTCCACATACTTTGTTACATATTTGCATAAAAGGTTTTACAAATTGTTTTTCATATGTGAGATTTTAAATGACCTGTCTGTATTTTTTATTGAGCAGGTGAAAGAGATTTTTTGTCTGTAGCTTCTGAAAAGGAGATAATAAAATGGCATCTGCTCTGAAAATATGCAGAAGGAATACAGCAGGGTTCCTCCACAACCACGGGTGACCTGAAAGAAATCTGTCAGGACTGATTTCTTTTTCCATTTTCCCTATGAGAAGCTACGTTACAAAAAACACACAAAAATCTTCACATGGATTATCATCTTCAAATATTCAGTTACAATAATGGTGAGAAAGTCAGATAAAAGTTTATAATGGACTTTCTTAACAAAAGAGAAGGCCTAATGGATTTTTCAGCTAAACAGAAAATCATTGGGTTACAGAGCATATTTGTTTTCTGTATTGTGTGGGGAATACCAAATCAAATCTCATTTTTGCTGCAACATACGTATTGACAAGGTAAATAGAGTTCAGGAAATAGCAGCAAAACTTATGAAGCACCTGAATGAAGTAACTCATTGTGCAAGCTTCGGAGACTAATGTTAGAGCTCTCTTAGCAAATAATTAAAATAAATAGCAGTTCAGGAAGCAGAAGATGAGCACAAAAGGAGGACAAGTGTGGGATGAGAAAGTCTTTCAATCAGTCATAAGCAGCATCAGAAAGCAGCTTAAGAGAGGAAGCATTGGCTTCTTACCAAGTCTAATTTAATTAGGGGAATACTGTATGTTTAAAAAAAAAGGTAAAAGCAGTAACAACAAAACCAGTATTTACTTAATAGTACTATATATAAGAAAGATTATAATGTGGGCAATAAATGATAAGTACTTCACCAAACTCAAGAATCCTGGCTAAAATCATAAATTTGTTTATTGTCTAGCCTTGGAATGGATGAATGTAATTGATCTGCATAAACAGGCCCTAAATTTTCCATTTTGATGTTTCAGGATATTCTGTGATTTTGAGTCAGAATATGCACATTCCTAATATCCCTGTAACTGACACCCACTTCCCCCCCCACAAATCTTCTTTTAAATCACACTTCAAAGTGTATTATGAATTGATTTTTATTAGTCTGGGGCTTTACTTTCACTTAGATATTATTTTGGCATTCTGTTATTAGTACCTGTAATAGCACATTACAACATGAGCAACTCAGTAGTAGGGGCAAGTTTATTTCAATTCTGATGTCATATAATGTTTTCTGGGCTGTGAAACTGGATGTTTATATGCAGTGAATATTTTATATCAGTAGATTAATAGCTGCATTTTCTCTAGTAGCTTATAGCTATTCCATTGTAAAGGTTTTGTGGCAAGAACAGTGTCACCATATAGGCTTGTAGAGTGTCCAGCACAATAGTGCTTCAATTTTGATTGGAAACATAGAAAGCTATTGTAATAAAATACAATATTTGTTGATTGAAATATTAGATAAATTTATGACAGCTGATGAGACCATATTATTCTCTACAGGGATTTTGAACCCACTGTTCTTTTCTTTTTATAAAACCTGAGTGCTGTTTTTGACAATGGAACATTTTCATTCATCCCACAGTGGAGCAAGTGCAAAATAATGACTTAATATATGATAAGAGTATGGCTAGTGAGAATAGCTCTATTTTGGTAAATAAATTACTTTGAGCTATCACAAGCCCCGAAGTAAATGGACAGCTGCAACAGTTTTCAGTAAGCTATTAGTGTGCAAAGATAAAAAGATGTACTTCTGCATAGACAAAAGCTCGGTACAATGGCCAAAACAGCTGATTCGCTAGATTCAAGACTTCATGCAGACTGCTAGGAAAAATGTTTAACTTTACCTTTGAAACAGAGAGCTGAGAATCTGACACAATTTAAAAGGCTATTTCTGGGCTGTCACTCAGGCCAAGAGATGAACACTGTATTTGCAAGTTATTGGGAACTTGCCAATTGTAGACACAGAAAATTAGACTGCTACATTAGTCTATGAAATTTGGATAACAAGGATACAAGAAAAAAGAAAGAAAAGCAATTGGGAAAATAAGGACATCATTGATCAAACATCAGGTCATGACACAAAAATGGTATCTGTGATTTTTTTTTCCACTTATTTGCACTGATGAATGATTAAATAAACCACAATTATCTACTGAACAATAGCCTTCAAAGCAAGAAAAGGAAAATCATCAACATTTGACTTCGATAATCTAATGGGGACCTTATGTCTTGTCTTAGAAAAACTTACATAAACAATGTTATTAGTGCTGTTCAGCAAAAAAGTATTGCTTTTCAGCAGGGTAAAATGCAGAATAATTTTTGTTAAAAAGAAAATAATATTATATCGCAATAATATCTTGTGTGTTTGTTTTGAGAAGTGTCCTTGGAGATCAGAAGATTGAATTTCAATTAAACTACTCTTTTTGATGCTCTGTAAACATTATCAAATGTAGCTGATTTTTAGTGGCATAGAAAAGAAAATATTCTTCCATGTACAGATTTGAAGATGTTCATGATCTTACATAATGAAAAAGACTGGAAATGGAAAGCACCAACTAAGTCAATAATCTGCTTAATTCAGGATCCTTCCCAATGATCCATTTTTAACTTGTTTTTACTTGTCACATCATCACTATTCTTTGCCTATGACCTCACATATATTCTGTACTCCTTTATACTTCCCCATCCTGAAGCTTAGTGATACATATCCCCCAAGTTTTCTATTATGATTGTTATCAGATTTTTCAAATGAATTAACACTGAGTGTATAAGCATCTTTAACTAGCAACAAACTCGATTCTGTTTTGGCTAACGAGCCTTCTTGCAACTTCATGGCCCTTATGACAGGGGAATTGTAAAAGGAAAGGTTAGACAAGGAATGTTGCTGCATTTTCACAGTCTAATACTTCTATTAAGCAATCTATTGACCCTTTTCCTTCTATTTCATCTGCTTTAGAGTAATTAAATACTGATATGTCTTTTTAGAATAACATTATGGAGGAGCCAGTTAACCAAGGACTAATGCTAAAATAGAAGGTAGTATTATGATGGAAGGATGAACCTCAAAATACATGTAAAACTGAACTCTCATTAATGGGAGTTTTGAAAAATAAAAATTATCCAGAAAGAATTAAAACAAAAAAAATTAATAATTTGAAGTCAGACTATTAAAACAACTCGTCTGCCATAATAGAAATAGATTTGTCTGTTATCACCAGCCTGTTTAATTCTTCAATATAAGGTCCTATGCAAATTTCACCCTTCCTTGAAAAACTAACACAGCATATGAACTTCATCACTTTGTTTATTCTTTATGTGTGTGGTATATCCTGTTTTCTGTCTTAGTTAATTAGATAAAAAGCTATTTTCTCCCCATGAATTAGCCTTCCAAAGTTCATGTTTTTGGCATAAAATTCAGCAGAGTTAAAATGGATAGTAATGCAATTGGGAAAACTTGTACTTACTCTAATTCTTTTAGTTACAAGTCTTTTTACATACAGTCCAGTCTGATCTATGAGCTTGCCTTTGCTATCAACAAGGCTAAACCCCATATTTTTCAACTCTCTCCTCCTCTCATCCTGTCGCTCCCTACCTTCCCTTCTTTCCTTCCTTCCTCCCCTCCTCCTTCCTTCTTTTGTGACTGTCTTCATAAAATATCATGCAAGCGTTACATAAAATTTTAGTGAGCTAAGAGTTTCAGAAAATCTTCAATTATAGTTGGTGCAGTTATAGCTGAAGAATTGACAACACAGTAGATTTGAAGACTAGTAAGGCCCCAAGTAACATGGAATTTGGATGACTATTAAAATAGACTAATTGTTAATAATAACAAAAGCGTATCTATCATAATACTGTTTTTATTAGTAGTAATGATTTTTTTGTTCAAAGACACAGATCTAGCTGGTGATCTATCAAGTAATAAAATGCAACCAAATAGCTCTCTCCTCTTCTGATGCAGAAAAAGACAGTACTTTCCTTGTTTTCTCTTGAAGACAAAACGCACAGTACAACTTTCTTTTTTGTTGAAGCGGACTGCAACATCAGCACTGAGTATCACTCAGAGACCTGTTATGGGATTTGAACTTACGACTGAATGATCTGTTGGGAAACATGGTAACACCTAAGCCAAAAAAGGCAGTACAGGACAGGTTTCAAAAACACAACTACTGCATTTCAAAAGGTTTCTCGATCTATCATGGAAAACATCACATCCTAACATTGAAACCTCTAACTAGCAAATTCTCTGATAGGATTCTTTGAAAAGGCTGGGTTTTTTGCTAATGATATGTTTCAAATATAAATTTGTAGCTATACATACAGTCATTAACTGCAAAAAGGGATTAACATTAATTTGGAGAATGGTCTCTACAACCTTCCACAAAGAAACAGCATAATATATTGATTCATTTTCTGTTGTTCCACATCAACATCAAGGGACCCATGTGGAAAGCAGATATAAGGACAGAGCAACATTCTCACTTCTCAGCAGTTTTCATTAGCCACAAAGAAGTGACATTTTTACTTGTGTTCAAGTAAACTATAAATAGGCTAGGACCACATAGATCTTTATAAGATTTTAAATTTACTAGCTAGCTTTTAGTTTATTAGTAGGTAGTAGAAATTAACTATACAAAATACATTTTTTAAATCTCTATGTGCTGCCTCTGTTTCGTAGAAAATTAAATGTTGACACAATGCAGTTTTATGATTTGTCAGTATTTACATGGTGGGTTAGTGCCATAACTGACAATAAAATGCCAAAGTCCTAACTTTGCAAGAGCTATGTTCTCATCACTGGAAAAAACTTTCTGTTAATATATTCACGGTCCTAGATGTACCCTTCTGAAAGTAAATAATTACTATCAATCACCTTCATTATTCAACAGTAGACAATCTGTTGCCCTTACTATGTCTGTCATCCATTTCAAAAAATCCAAGCATTTCAGATAAAAAATAACCAGTACTGAAAGCAGAACATATGCAAGACTGAAAAGAACTTGTATCAGAACTGTCAGTTGCAAATATGAGGCAGGATTGAGTAAAATTTGTTTTGTATCTGAAATGAAAATACTTGCTTGGCAGAAGGCTTACGCTGTTCAGCATGTTAGCGCATTGCTCAATCCTTCCCTCTGAACTGCACTACAGACTTGGAAACCTGTTAAACTGCAACACCATGAGGTGTGGCTGCCATAGATAATTGCAACCCTGTGGGTGATAGCCAACTGACAGCAGCCTGTGTCTGCTATCGTCCCACGGTAATGATTAACACAAGGGGAACCCAACCAAAGCCCCCTCAAAATGTCTTTAGCCACACACAGACAAAATTGCACTAAATTATTCAGAAGACCTTGGGCTTTAGAAACTTCTGTGAAACTGATTATGAAATAATTATCTTGATTTTATGCATAGCATGGAGTGACTTTAACTAAACAACATTCATTCTTTCAAGTCTTTCAGTTCTAAGCCTGCAAAGCAGTGGCTGTTCTCTTTACTAGTGGTGTCTCAAGGACATTAAAGTTTCTGCCAGTTAATCCAGCCTTTTCCCTAATAAACAGCTGGTGACTACCATGGACTAAATTCCCCTGAATTTAATTGGCCTGTTCCAGTTGTTTACTGCAGGTATATCTAATCACTCCTATGTAACTATAATTGTATTTCATTTTTGTAGCCAGGATAAGGTATGTTTAGAATCAGATTGTGGTATTTGTAAGGTATAGAAAAATAACCTCATTTTGTCACATCTTTTGAGAATGTCACCTTTCTGGGTGCAGGTAAGGCAACAAAGGGATAAACTTGTAAACAGGAATGAGTGGGCAGATTTGCACAAGAATTAACAAAATACTCCATTTTTTGTAATTTAAAAATGATAATGCAGTGAGATAGGATATTAGCAATCTGGTTTGTGAAACATTAATATCCCTTAATGGAATGGTGAGAACAGGCTGCTTGTTTAATCTTGCTTCCATTTCCAGCCTCGCCACTGACTTGTTCAACAAAGGACAAACTCTCACCATCTTCATTTCTCTTTTTAAGAGAGACAATACTCTTCACCTCAACATAGGAACTGAAGGGCTGAATAGTTACTGGAAGGGCCGTTTAGGTCATCGAAGATACCTTCAGTATCAAAGTAATGTCATTAATGTACTTTCTGATTCTACACAGCAGCACACTCTCTACTGAGAGCTTTGTTACATTGCCCTGTCAATGGGTCTTCAATGCTGACCTGGAGGAGCCAGCAGATGAGATGGCAGTTTAGACCCTACGTATATTTGGTCACTGGTCTCTTCAGAGAGACAGATAACAAGAATTGATTTGACATAGTGCTATCATGATTGCAGCTGCTGTTAAGTGGACACCTGTCCATTAGAAATTGGAATGTGATTGCAAAATCAAGTACACACAGACTGCTGAACATTCAGTCAACAGTTGCAGCCTCCCACCAAACTGAGAGTAATTAGAACAAGCAAACAGCTTTTGAAACTGAACTGCCTTACTGTCATTTTATTACTGGGTTTTTCTATATTTTATGAGGAATTTGTTTCAATCTGAGGTCAATGAAGTTAGTGTTTTGTTTTTTTTTTTTAAGGCTGCATTAGAACTTTGGGATAGTACATTAGTAATATATTACCTGGCCTCCTATTTAACTTTAAAAATACCAGCAATCAGTGAAAGGTGATGAATTTATCAGAAAACATTCAGTCAGGATGACTGAATTTTATTCGGTATGGATTTTAAGCATTCTTAAGAGCATTGAAAGTACACTCCTTTGCAAGGCAGCAATAGAAATTACACAATAGGAAAGACAACATGCTCTAAGGTATGTTCAAGCCTGCCTTATTTCCTCCCATTATTTTTTCCTACCCTTGGGCAAAAAAGTCTGAATGTGATAGGAAACATAATCTTTACAGATTTCAGTATATCAAATGAAGGAAGAATTAGATGCATTAAATGTACAGGAGTAGTGTAGCATTTGTAGTTGCAATTTCCTGGAAGCCTTTCCTTATTGCGTTTATTTATAAATAGATCAGCTTTGCTTAATTAACATGAGATTCCCACAAAGCAACATAAAAAAGAGACTCTTTTTGGCCATGAATATAGTTCATAAAGAAAGGTATTAAATAATGAGGTGAAGAATGTTATTACTTGGTGAAGAAAGCAAAACTATTCATTGCATTAGCCCCTGTATTAATATCTATCAGACTAGATGCATTCACACTAACTACTGAGTAAGTATATCTGTACTGTCTTCATGTTGGCAGACCGAGCTTTTCTGAGTGTCAGGGAACACTTGAGTTTTTGCATTCAGCTGTGTACGTAGCTAACTAGATGCAAAAATAAAGCACACTTTAACATCTGCTTGCCAGTGGAAGTACCCAAATCAGAACTTAGACTCCATACAAGAGGTACAATGAATGTTCATGCATTGTGTACATTTATAGCAATACAGAGATAAATGCTGTCCATCTCTAATGGTTTCTGTATTCACTTCTTCCCTATGAATCCACATTCATCATCTCACTTTTCTTAAAATAAAGGTGATTCATGTGAACTGTATGTTTCTACATCCCTGCTACATATAGCAAATACTGCAAAACTTCCATTCAGTAGCAGGCTAGAAAAAACATTTTGAATACAAGACCCTAAGGATTTAATGAGCTTGAAGTTTTCTATAAAGCAGGTGCAATGCTTTATGCATTAGTTGGACATAGAATAAAAACATTCATTTACATTTTAAACTTAAGAGACAAGTTTCCAATTTTGGACAGTCTTTTCCTTTTTTACCTTTTTCTATTATAAACATAACCACATCCAAAATGTGACAGGCAGAATTCCAGATATTTTACAATACATGTCTGAAAAAAAGCTAACTATGATTAGAACGTCCTGTACAATTCAAATCCTTTTAGGATGTGGACGCCAGGAAACAATTTTAAAAGTGGGTGAAGGCAGGGGGAAGTGATTTTTTTCTCTTCTTTCCAAACTGTCATTGACTAAAAAGTGGAAGATGAAACTACTTCTTTTAAAGTTTATTTTATATAACAGAGAGTCCTATGCATATTTCTTTTTTACATAAAATGCAGCGCATCCATGACCAGTCATCACTGGGAAGCACAGTCTCCTGATCCCCTTCACCGTTGTGCTGGTTTTGGCGGG
>NW_009209743.1:29177-42032 GCF_000690835.1 Fulmarus glacialis
AAGGCCTTTGCTGCTGCTCCCACCACCCCACCAGTGAGTAGGCTGGGGGTGCACAAGAAGTTGGGAGGGGCCAGAGCTGGGATAGCTGACCCCAACTGCCCAAAGCGATATTCCATATCATATGACATCATGCTCAGCATATAAATTTGGGGGAAGAGAAGGAAGGGGGATGTTTGGAATGATAGCGTTTGTCTTCCCAAATAATCGTTATGCGTGATTGAGCCCTGCTTTTCTGGAGATGGCTGAACACCTGCCTGCCGATGGGAAGTAGTGAATGAATTCCTTGTTTTGTTTTGCTTGCGTGTGTGGCTTTTGCTTTACTTATTAAACTGCCTTTATCTCAACCCACGAGTTTTCTTACTCTTATTCTCCTGATTCTCTCCCCCATCCCACCGGGGGGGAGTGACCAAGTGACTGTGTGGTGCTTAGTTGCCTGCTGGGGTTAAACCACGACAACTGTGAAGGTGCTAACTACAGTAGAAAGACTCAGCTGTACATGAAAAATGTGTGCATGAACCTGTGAAGGGTGCCTTTGTATCTTGTTGGTCTGTGCTCTTTCAGAAGGTTGACTTGAATTCCCAGACCCAGATCTCTGGGGGAGAAAAGGATTGATAGCACAAGTGGCGCATAAAAGTTGATAGTGGGTTAGCAGCTAAACTATGCTCCGGAAGAGAAGGTGACTGAAGATATAAAAGAGCTGAACAGCTACTGAGCAATCTAGGGAAGTGTATTTTTCTCTCACCCAACCAGTTCAGACAGATTCCATTAATACTTTCATGACTCAGTACTGGCTTCGAAATTTGCCTCTGAGTACCCCTGTGGAAGCACAGTTTCTGCTGAAGCCTGTATAGGTTATGGCTAAAAGCAAATACATGACCAACAGCCCCATGGAACAGCACCAGGCATTTAAGCCAGGAAATCCTAAACCCAGCTGATACTTTTCCTCAACAGCTTTAGATAATGAAATAGGAACTAATTCAGGGAAATCCTATGACCTGTATTATACAGGGGGCCAGAATAAACAGTCTTACCAGTCCCTTATGGCTTTAAAACCTATGGACTCAGGAGGACTGAGTCTCTGAATCTGCAACTGATTCACTGTACCTTTCACTGTACAACTGTACATTGCCTTTTTTCTTCTGTTTCTCCATCTGAAAATGTGTATTACTTCCAGATTCTATTTTACAAAGATAGAGTAAAGAATAAGTAATCAATGACTGTGTATTGCTCTAAACATGTGAAAGGTTCTAAGTGCTTACTAACTCTAGTGCATTATTAAAAGTCACCTCAAAAGTACAAATCATGTATGGTAAAATTTTGTTCTCATTCACAGCTGCTTAATGAAAGTAACCAAGTAGAGTAGTATGGAATGGCTTAAACAGAAAAAAATGAGATGAAGACCACCTGCCAGATTTATCCCAGAATTTCCTGGGGCTTATCCATGTAAGTAATACCAAAACATTTACATAAAAATTTCTATTTTATTAAAAATACTATCTCATATAAAAAAGGATTGTTAAGCATAATGGTTCTTTCAGAGTTGCTCCAGTAATCCTGGAACACAGCACTTTTCAAAAACGGCTTTGCATGTGATAAAATAGTCTAACAAGAAAAAAGTCCAAAGAAAAAACCATACCATGATTGTCTGTAGCAAATGGCGTTATCTTCAATTTTTAAATATCCTAGTGTTTGTTTTTAAACACAAATTGACTGAAAGAAATAGTCATTGGCCTGGGCACTGAACTAGTACAATGTTATAAATATTAATTCAGGTTTCACCATAAATTTTAAGTATTCCATAAATCATAATGAATGAAGGCCCATAGGTGAATGGTTTCGTAAAGAAACTGAGGATGTAAAGAAACACATGTTAATTTTTTCTACCAGCAATAATGTGCCAGTAACCTACAGGAAAATAAATGAAATCTAACCTTAAACTTTTCCACTTTTTTATCAACTGTAATTGTAACTTTTCCTGCAGTAGCAAACGTGGTAGTAAGGAAACTCAATGGGACAGGCCTTCAACTAGTATACAAGTTAGGACTGAAACAGACACAGCTATGCTAATTTTTACCAGCTAGAGTTTCACCAACAGATGAGTGCAATTGTTGCGTTTCATATGTGTAAACTCTCTAGACAGTGGAAGTATAGGAAAGATGGCATCCAGCACCAGAAACATTTGAGAACTAGCAGTCCCTGTGACCAGTTGATCCACAGCTGAACAGAAAGAAGCTTTTTCATATTCCCTAGTCCTCACAGGAGCCACTGTGTTAATACATCCTTTCTGCCTGTGTACCTCCGTAATCAGGAATAGAAAGCACCAAGTCAGAAACTGCAAAAAACACCATAAAAATCATAGGCCAAATTCTATGAATTGAGGATGGCAATGTCAAAGGACCATTCGGTTCATTCTGAACTCTCAGAATTTTACATGGGAAAACGTAGAAAACTGAACAGTCACTACTTGGACCTCTGGCAAAGGAAGGCTGTGATGGAACATCTCTCCTGGATTAGCAGTTCCAGGTTCTTACTTTAGTAAGTATACATACCATAAAGGTCTTATCACAAATTGATTAAAGTCCATATTCAAGCAGGTTAGGATTTTAGCCTTTGCTCCTAAAAAAACTGTTTCAGAATATCTTTCCATTTAAGATCCCAAGTTCCTAAGTTTTCTTGTTCTCAGACAAGAAGTCTCACAGACAGTGTAAAACAACTGTTCCCCACCAACATTATTCTTTAAGTCAATATTCTCTCAATGGAAATTCTCCTATACATGTCGCTACAGAGAACAGATTATGATTCCACAATAAAGTTTACTTCAGGAAAAAACAAAGGGAAAAAAAAAAAAGGGATTAAAAAAGGTGAAGGAGGACATATTTTTCTATATGGACATTATCATACAGGCACATACTGTATTCAGGTAACCTTATTAAAACTTCTACCATTAGTACCAGTGTCATGTATCCTAACAAGACATACAATTTTGTTGTGCTGAAAGGCAGCATTCTGCAAGCAGATTGGAGTTACAAACAAATAAAAAATGCCTACAGCTAAAAGTATGGTTTAAATATTTCAGCATTAGAGCTAAATATAGATTGAAGGATCTAATCAGTATAAGATTCTTTTAACAAAAAAGCTTTCAACAGGAAAAAATGCAGCAGTAAAACACACAGATCTATTGCTGTAGTATACTGCAGAATCTAAGATATGACAACAAATACATTAAGGGGAGGTAGATTTTATTAATAATAGCAACAAATTTCACTTTTTTACCAATAATAACCTTAAAGCAAAGCTCTAAAGTTTATTTCATAGCTGTTTTTATTTTTCTAATCTCTTTTCATCATTTATACTCCGATTTTTTTTTCCCCTTTTAAGTCAGTGTTGCGATGGAATCAATACAAATCTGCTCTTAACATATCTGTCTCTGACCTGTGTTTGTTTTAAGCTGTATCATTCATAATGGTGATTGATGGGTAACGCTATTCCTCTTTCTCCACAAAAAGCACAGAGCATAAAAAGTGCATATATTTTATGCCCAAGGTCAGGAGAAAATTAATGGATAAGAGCTAGATAAAATGGAGTTCAAGCTGAATGGGCTGAGTGCTCTCTACAGGGTACAGCCAAGGCAGGCAGTACAAAGCCCATTATACTCAAACGCTCTTGAAGCATTTCAGAAGTGAAATTGTTTCCACAGGCTAATGCTTAGAAGTACGAAGCTTTAACTTTTCTGTTTCATAGATAGCCTACAGATACTGGGCAAGTGTTCCTATTCAGGCTTTTACTTAGCATATTCCATTTATCAATCTTTACCTTAAGCCATAAACCCATTTGGTGTTTATGACTAAAGTTGTACAATGTTTATTTGTCATTAGTGAACTTTACTTCATAGACTTTCCTTTCATACTCTCACAAGTTCCCTGTCAAGATAACAACTGAACAGCAGAGCCTTTAAAAAACAACAGCCACACACACATAAAAGCATGAAATTTAAAAAATTAAAGAATGGAATGATTATGTAAATATGTTACTTCTCACTTACTATAAAATATGGTTTAACAATTAGAAATCATAACATAAACATTTTTTTCCCACAAATATAAAGTAAAACTCAATTTCATTTCAACCAGAAGACCATAGGAATGACAAAAATAAAACTCTGTTAGAGTATCAGGCACTTATCTTCCTAATATTTTCCTTCTTTACCCTGGTGAATCTTTCTAACAAAGCCCTCCCCTATGTCAAGAAACTTGCCCCAGTGTGAAGAGCAAACTGCAGAGTATGCAATTCATTTGAATGAACACTGTAGGAAGCTGCTGAGTAGAGATGCATGATAGAGGTTCTGCAAAATATAATTTAGTTGTTGAAGAGATAAAGTAG
The DNA here is from genome assembly GCF_000690835.1 of Fulmarus glacialis. Classification (NCBI taxonomy): domain Eukaryota; kingdom Metazoa; phylum Chordata; class Aves; order Procellariiformes; family Procellariidae; genus Fulmarus; species Fulmarus glacialis. Next base: position 33,558 of record NW_009209743.1, read on the forward strand.
TCGTGCCATATGAGTTTATTAGAAATACTGTCCTGGGGTTGTATCTGAACATGTTTCAGTGTTCATGCCCTTCTTATAATCTAAGGTTAAGACAAAACAAAACCAAGAGCAGCTGAGCATAGATTACAGTGAAAATATCACTACTGACCACATCATCCTTTTTCTCTCTTAACAATTTCCTGGACAAAGAACAAGGTAAAAATCCAGCACTGAGCACGTGATTACATAACAGATAAATGTGGAAAAAAGTTAAATTAGAACACCGCACTATTTTCTCATAGCCTGTATCAGTAGTCCTGTTGCTGTTGGTACTCTGCGGAAAGCAACTTAGCCTCTGGTGCAAAGACGGGGATAGGAGGTTGAAAGTTACATATGTAACTGTATGCCTTGTTATTCACTTTCAAAAAAACACATACTGTATTGCTGAAATAAAACTAGGGGGAAAAAAACCAGACCAACATTGGAAAACCAGACTAAGGTAGTCTTTCCTACTACAAAAAATAAAAAAAAGAGAAAAAAAAGAAAAAAAAAGGGGGAAAAAAAAAGAAAACAAAAAGTAATATCCAAACCATAAAATCTGAAATAAACAGGAAGCACAAACACATTCAACCAAAGTACTCAAAGTGTCAAAATTATAGCCAAAAGCAAAAAAACCCAAGCAAACAAACAGCCAAATTCTGTAAGTCTAGAGTGATCACACTGTGAGACAAGCACATCAAATCCTCAGTATTATGGCACTTCACCCAAATATTTTAGCAGGAAATTACTCCAAAACATTCACATGACTTCATAAATGTTTCACAATGCTTTCAGCACTATTATATCTGACTGCCCACCTCCAATGTGCAAACAACACATTTATATACTCGATGGTGGGCTGCTGGATATCCAAATGCCATTACTGTATCTAGGCAGAGATGTTTTTTTTCTGCTGAAGTGCAAGGTTAAGTTTACCTCATTCAGACATATATTCATGAACACTTTTTTATTTTATTTTTATGACAAAATGTAATTACATACCAATTTTTTAATCAGTTTTTGGTCCGTGCTTTGGCTACTTGCTAAGGCAAACTGAAGAACAAAAAGAAAAATGCTAATGATTTGCCTGACCCTTAGTCTTGGAATTCTGGATTATTTCTGAATTTCTTAAGAATTAGAAATCTGAAGGTCAAAACAGGATGATACACTCATGTTTCTCTCTGATGTAAATTGGTCTCACATTGCATCTAAGTAATCTGTGTTACTGTTTTTTAAATAAAACATTTCCAGAAGGCCTCTAAATAATGTAAACTAATTGGATTGGGATTAGCTTCTAGACTATAATCAGCTGTGCCTTCTTTATGTTACAAAGCTATTATTTTGCTACATCTTATTTATGCCAAGCATGTAATGCTAATTGTTTATTACTATGATTAAATCCCAAAGAGGAAAAACAAAGTATTGTATTAGTTGATTTTGGTATTTACATTACTCAAAACAATTTTAATAATTGTAATTCTTTAACCTCTAAGGATAAAATTTTTCTAATAAATACTGTAATAACACTGTTGAGATGTTCTTCACAATGTTATACCATCATGCTGTGCTCTTCATTGCGTAATAATGACCTTTTAAACAAAAAGAAGAGTGTTGAGGCAACATGTTAGAACAAATTTAACTTTCCCAGAATAAGAAGCTTTCTCCAAATCCTATGGATTTCACTCACTGAGTGTAAACTCCTGTAAATCTATTCCAGGTTCAGTTTTTCATGTGTCAATTCACTTTCACCAGAGAGATATGCAACCTCTGGTGAGAGTATGAAACAGTCATGAGGCAACCATTTCTAGGATATACAAAGAAACTGAGGAGCTCATACAAGAAATTAGAAATAATATGAACTCCACTCTTTGGTGCAGGCAAGAAAGGCAGGCAGCTCTGAAGGACTCTGACTACAATCTTCAATGCTGCTCTTTCTGCAGTCAATTCATGATGAAATGTGTTCAAAATGCTTTCTGAAAACTAGAATTTAGGATGACATAATTTATATGCACCCAAGCAAGTCAATACATCCTAATTTCACAAGAGAATGTCATTAACAAGAACTGTATAATCCTTGACACTTTTTTTACATTTTTTTAGATAATGAGCATTCTATTCTATTATCTTGTTGTTGGTTTATTTCCCAGTAAGAAAACGTATTGCCCTTGGCAGGAAACTTTGTAATTACATTATTACTGTAAGGGTTCAGGGCAATATTTTCATTAGGTTCTTCTCTCTTCCCTTCTTCTCTTTTACTAAAACCAGTTATCTTTCCCACTCCAGGCTTTGATTAACCACGCCCCCCAACAGCTGTTAAAGCCAATTAATTCCACAGATCTTCCTGCACCAATTTAACTTCAGCAGTTCTCTGCTGAACTAGATGTAAATGAAAGAAGCAAGCTGGAAGTGGAAATATTGTGTATACAGTGTTTCAGATGCAAGAAGTAAAGTATCTTATTCAAATAAAGAAATTTGTACACATTTTAGCAATCTGTCCAATCACAACTTAAGTCTCTTGTCTGAACTGACTGATCATAATTAAAGTAACAGTAAGAGGTCAAATGAGCTCACAGTATTTCTAAGCTCTTTTCTATTATTTATGAACCATCTTAACTACTTTTGCTTCAGGTGGCAAACAACACAGAAAGATCTCTGACCTTGACTCAAACAAGATGACATTTCAGTATTGTATGTTTGTATTAATCACTTTTCACATATGCTAGAGAGAAGACATATTTCCCCTGGAGCTACAGTACACTGATGACCTATGGTTTGTTCATCAAAAGGCTATTATAATTGACTCTTAATATATCAAACTCTTTCATGCAGCCAGATCCACTTATACACAGATTGATTTCTACTTTCAAAACCCATACACTCTAGTTTTTAAATACCCAAGACTATCTTTTCCCTATGTGGAGAAGACAGAGTGATAGAGAAATAACAGCACAAAAGTATAAACATTCTGACTAGCGTCACTTTGACAAAATTTCTTCCAGAGATGTTACAGGAGATCTCTGTACTGGGTGTGTAACAAATTGAAGGAAATAACTGTTGGTATGGCAAACAGAGCAACTGCACAGTTACTGAAGAGTTGCCTGTGTCAGCCATCCTGCTAGAGGTTAAGTCCTCATAATAAACAACAGGGATAATAAACATTGTCAACCCCCTACTCCAAAACAACCATCTTTCTTCTCTGCACTACAGTAACAGAATAAGGTGAAGACCCTGACTACTTACCACCTTTTACCCCTTCCTTAGTGATTTTATTTCGGTAGATTTGTTCTAACTATTGCATCTGACCTGAGCTGTTGAAACCCAGTCCTGTCCTCAGAGGGAGGAGCTACAAATGATTGACCATTAATCCTGATAATCGTTTCCTAAAGTAAATGGGAGTAAGTAGTCAACCATGGCCTTACCACAGAAAAAAAGCCACAACTTCATGCAGCTTTAAAGAAATATAAAGTAATTGCAATGGTATAAATCCTATCAATAAAATATCAATTAAAAATATCCCAACTCAGCTTTTCATTCTTGTATAACATTAAAGTGACTGCAGTAATACTGGCATAAACTATTCCCAAATTTACATCCCATAAATTTATTTCTGAGCTCTGTTTCCTAAGATAATCCTGTTTTCTTGAGGTAGGAAAACATAATAAAGTACAGCAAAACAACAAAGAAGACAAACCCTGAAACCTAACACACATGAAATCACTAAAGGAGAAGATGGGCAGAGATTCAATTAGGTAAAGGAGACATTATTTCCTTAATGGTGTGTACAACCACCAAAGTCTAAGAGCAATATAAGAAATCTAATTCCCATTGTAAGGTGGTAACATTTCAAGAAGACCAGCCTCCCATTTCAAAAGTGTGAAAACTTTCAGAATTCTGTGAATACATGTAAAATTTAACTTACATTTAAACACAGGCCCAACCTTTGGAAATTCTCTGAATCCATGTAAAATTCAATTTTCACTTCAGAAAAATTGTTTTCTGGCTTTTGAAGATACAAAGAAAAATTCACAGATGTGACCTCAATGTAATATAGTTCTTACAAAGTAACAAAAATATAAAACTCTACCATTAAAATGTTTGCTTTAAAAATTCTTTATTTTCAAGAAAAGCTCAACTTTTTTGGAGACTCTCTGATTTAGTCAGCTTGTCAATATTGACTCTGTGTTGTAGAAAAAAAAACAAAGTCCAAAGAACCTGACATTTTAATTCATAAACACAAGGGTCAAAAATAGATAGATAGATAGACAGACAGACTGAAAGTGGTCTGAAGTGGACACAAAGTTGCCTCACTGTGGGAACTTCAGTACCATGCTGAAAGAAAGCAGATGAATTTCAGGAAAGTCAGCAAAGCTAGTCCCAGACATTTAATCCTCTAATTTACTCTCTGGTAATCTATTGTCTTTCATTTATCTGGAGAGTTGCATGAGCCATTTTTAAGCATCCACTGCTGAATATCAACTGCTAATAAAGTAGTATCTTTATTCAATTATGAGTGAGTGAGAAAATCTCCTGAAGTGGTTCTATTTCTCTGTATGTTTTTTAACATTTCTTATTAATATATTTGATGAAAAAAATAGTTTAAACCTGAAATAGCAGCTTGGGAAGAAGGCACAGACAAAACACATCCAAGACAGATGGTATAGTAAAGGAGGTAGCAGACAAGTCTTTGTTCTATGCTATAGCAGTTCAGTGCTCGTAGCAATTTATTCAGAGGACTCTGTTCACAGCTTTCATATACACAACAGCAAGGTATATACAGTGCCAAAATCTGCCTATAGTTAAAAGTCTGTAAAAATTGTATTACTTTTGAAAAAGTCAGTCCAAAATTATAGACTGCTAAACAAGAATCCTTTCTGTGCTTGGATTATGCTATTTATTTCCTTCTTACACAACATCTACAATAAAAATAACCACACACTTGGAGATGGCTTCTGGTCTCAGTATTTGTTTTAACTGGTGTACTTCTGTTAACTTGAAGAACTTACTCCTGATTTACCATCCAAACTCTGCAACAAATGAGGCTTAAACTATCAAGTATAACTTACAAGAGATGCATGGAATCATAGAATCATAGAATCATAAAGGTTGGAAAAGACCTCTAAGATCATCGAGTCCAACCATCAACCCAACACTACCATGCCTACTAAACCATGTCCCTAAGCGCCTCATCTACACGTCTTCCAGGGATGGTGACTCCACCACTTCCCTGGGCAGCTTGTTCCAAGGCCTGACCACTCTTTCAGTAAAGAAATTTTTCCTAATGTCCAATCTAAACCTCTCTTGGTGCAACTTGAGGCCATTTCCTCTCGTCCTATCGCTGGTTACTTGGGAGAAGAGACCAACCCCCACCTCTCTACAACCTCCTTTCAGGTAGTTGTAGAGCGCGATGAGGTCTCCCCTCAGCCTCCTCTTCTGCAGACTAAACAACCCCAGTTCCCTCAGCCGCTCTCATAAGACTTGTTCTCTAGACCCTTCACCAAGGGTCCTTACACGGACTTGTGTAACTCATTCCCTATTGTGGTAGGTTAGCCTTGGCAAACACTGGGGGACAGCACTGGAGACACAGGGAGAAAACAGGTTGAGAGAGCTGGGTCAAGGTAAAGGCAGGGGGATTGCTTACCAAGTACTTTCGCGGGCAAAATGGACTTGGGAAAAATTCATGTAATTTATTGCTAATTAAAATACATCTGCATAGTGAGAAACAAACACAAAAATTAAAACACCACCTTTCCCCCTGTCCACACAGGCGTCAGTGTGGATGTCTGCTCTGCCATGGAGCACCTTCTCCCCTCTTCCTCCTCTACCCTTGTTTTTCCCTGTGTTGTTTCCCACCCTGTTTTTGTTTCTTCCTCCTCTGCCTGTCTGGTATTTTTGTCCTTTCTTAAATATGTTTTCACAAGAGGTGCCACCAGCTTCACTGACGAGCTCAGCTGTGTCCCACGGCGGATCTGTTGCAGAGCTGGCTGGAACCGGCTAGAACCAGCTGTGTCTGGCACTGGTCCCTTCGGGCAGAAGCCAGGCCTGCAGCCACCCCGCTGCCAAAACCTTACCAGCTACACGCAAAACACTTTTATATTTATATTGTAATCTAACTTCCAATTTAACAAGACTAACCTGACTTACGAGATCTAAAATTTAGCAAATTTTGTCACAGAAGCGAAAAATGGTGAAACGGGGTTTTATTTTATCAGCATTTGTGGCATAGCTTGTGACATGGTTTTCAGTTTGTTGCAGGTAGTCATGAGAAATCTCAGCATTCGGGCCATCTTTCAAATAACATGAATTTAGAAGCACATGGCTGCCAGTCACATCCTGATACGGTAGATTTTCATGCAGTTTAAACAAGAGCTATATTTTGCAGCTTTGTAATTTGAACTATGTGAAATAAATATGCTGGTATGCAAGCCATCACATCTATGCACTATGTCTCAAATTTGTATTTTCATAACGTATGTGTTGTGCACGCACCAACATTGCATTTTCCCACTGTCTCATTAATAAATAGTATTTCACTTAATATCTCAAAAATGTTTGTAACAAACACAAATTATGTTGAATTTAAGGCTCTTTCAAGTTAATCCAAGGACTGCATATATTGAGAGACGAAAAAAGAAATTTTGCAAATATATGATGGGTCTTTGTTTTTATTGATGCGCATTAGCAAAGGCAACAAAAACAAAGCCATTATATGGTATATTTTAAATTATTTAGAAAAGTAGCAATATTTTTAATGAAAAACACTGGCTGGATTTCCACCATTTAAAAAATAAGCAAGTAAGCTAGCAATGCAGTATGTAACATTCAGTTATACCTCCTCAATTTGATTAAAAGTAATGTTAAAATGAAAAGTATAAAATCTCAAGGCCAGTATAAAAGCTCATTTTTATAAAGTTTCTGGAGATAAAGCATACATCAAAGGTGCTTGCTTTAAAATCTGATACGAAAGACATGCAATAATAAGAATTGAACATTTTTGGCTTAACATCTATATCTACAAAATACATACACGTGGTTTTTCCTTTAAAAATATGAGTAATCTCATTCCTGTTCAGCTCAGATACATATGTCCATGCTCACCCGAATGGGCAAAGGATCAACCTTTGTTGAAAAAGGATCTACTTATAGGAATTATGGCATTAAGTGTGGCAAAAAAAATGGGAGCAAATTAAATTTCTATACATATAACCTCTGAAACAGAGTTTTTGCAAGCACTTGAAAGGAGAAGCTAACTACTACAAACCACACGTAGCTCTAAATAAGCCTGGTGAGCTAGGCACGGGGCACACCTGGTCTATTGTTTCTTCTGCAACAGCCACTGTATATACAGCAGCACTGTCAGGGCATTGTCCTGTCCTGACCAAATGGCCGCCACACTCACCTGTCCTGTCTAAGGCTGGGATCAAGAAGTGCTCAGACAAGTATTTGCTTCACTATCTGCATGGTGTGTTTTCTTCTACTGTAATGCATTCACTTTCCACCCTTGTTTGATGATGATAAACAACCACCATATTACCCTTTGCAGGAACGCCTTTATTGAGGGAAGAAAAGGGACTGTAAGTCTGCCTACAGAAGTCGTACATTTTTGTAGTCCACCATTCCTTGTTTAGTTTGCCACAATGGGACACATATCTGATCTCCAAGACAGGAGAAAGGTGACAGCAGGAAATTATTTTTATATGCTTACAGTAAGCAATTCTTTAGGAAAAGCTTTTTTTATTAGCATGAATGGTATTGATACGAAAAGGCATACAGACAAGAAGCAGCTATCCAATATGTTGTTTCCCATCCGCAAAAATCCTCAGGTGGCTTTTAAATTTAGAGTTTATTCCCATTTCATACCACGACCCATATGGTCCCACATCTCTCAGCAATATACATAACCTTTCTATGTGTGGAACTCTTGTCTAAGCAACTCCATCCCTCTCCTTCCCTTCAGGATTACAAGCTATTTGATTATGCTGGTTCTTTTTCACAGGTAAGTAATGCCATAGAAATGTCCTCTCATCTTCTCTCTTCCTCCTGCACCTATAAGGTAGTTTTTTTCCTCAAAATTTCTAGATAAATTTAGAGAAATGCTGTAATGTCTCTGTGAAGGGGGAAGGGGATGAAACGAGGCTCACTAGAGAAGAGCCTAGGGGCTGCACGCCAATGTCGGGGGAGAAATCGGTAGCCCAGCTCAAGTGCATCTACCCCAATGCACACAGTAGGGGCGGCAAACAGGAGGAACTGGAAGCCATTGTGCAGCAGGGTAGCTATGACTTAGTCGCCATCACGGAAACATGGTGGGATGAGTCTCACGACTGGAGTGCTGCAATGGATGGCTATAAGCTCTTCAGAAGGGACAGGCGAGGAAGGAGAGGCGGTGGGGTAGTCCTGTATGTTAGGGAGTGCTTTGACTGTTTAGAGCTTTATGGTAGTGATGATGAGGTCAAGTGCTTG
>NW_009209744.1:0-17868 GCF_000690835.1 Fulmarus glacialis
GTTGGGCTGCCTGCTGGGTTAAACCACAAAATTGGCCTAATAAGGTACCTGATAACAGAAGTAAGTGGTTAGCTTTTATAGAGACCAGAACAAAAGCAGAACCAAAAGCAAAGCTTTGCTGGTAGGTTTCACAGAATTTGATCAGAAGAAGAGCAGGATTTGGAGCAGAACATTTTCTGGCCAGAATTATGCTCTCCTAGACACAAATTCTTCTTCCCTATCTCTTCAAGCACGATCCCGTTTTGCCCTAAGGGCTGGGCAAGGGTGGCAGGTGGCCACAGGTGGTGGGAACATGCCCTTCCCTTCCCTGGTGGGGTGAAGTCTCACCATGCTCCACCCAGCCAAGCAGGGCTGGGGCCGAAGCCAGGGCCCGGGGTCCGGGTCCCAGGGACAGTTTTCCCAGATCAGGAAAACCCTAAGAAAGCCCTACCCAACCAATCCTTACCTCACTCCTGTAATTGTTGAAGAATAGCCAGTACTGGATATTTAGAAAGAGTACAACAAAAGGGCTTATTAAAGTGATCCTTCTTATTTTCTGTATTTCTGGCAGTCAGCTCATTATGGATTTCCTGAGCTAGAGAAAGCATGTTTTACAGATATTCCTAGATAAAGTCCCCATGAAACATTCCTACCCTTCTTTGCCCTTTAAACCCATACCCACATCCAAACCTACTTTTTATTTCTCTGCTTCTTTCCTTTCTAATACTGTGTTTGTTCTGCTTTAGCACCCAAAGTTGTCCTTAGCAATACAAGAAACATGGATGCCTACTCTCAGATCAGCACCCTGGAACCACTGTAGACTGTAGCATCAGCTAGCAATGACATTAAAAAAAAATAAATCCCAGGCTCTGAGTTGAAGTAGGCCCAAGACTGAGAGGAAAATTTAAGTTTCTAGCTTCAAGAGTTCTTTTTTATGTTTTTAGGTTGTGATTTTTAACTTGAACAAATATCAATAAACTTTTCTCAAAAAAGCTTTCAAAATAATTGCTAACTCAGGCAAAACAATGTCATTTCTGCTGATTTCCCTTAGTATTGTTTTCTGAAATGACTGAACTATTTTCACTAAAATTTTGCAAAAAAATCATCTTATTAGACATGTAGCCCCAAAAAATTAAAATTTGCTGGGTTTTTTACATACTATTTTTCAGTCTTTCTGACATGGTCGTGAGAAGTAACAAATCTTCAGGTGAAGGATCCACTCTGAGGAAGCAGAGTCTTTAGAAGAAGCCCCTGCTGAATGTTCCAACATGCCTTGGACATTTTCATCACATGAACCCTAATGCATATGCATGTCTTCTGTATGGTAAGATGTCTCTTACCTGGCCCAAAATGCAAGTCAGATGCATGAACTACTTCTAACTTTCTAGGTCCACTTGCAATACAAGATAAATTAAATGTAAGATGGGATGTTCTGCACAACTTAAAAAAATACACATCATTCAGGCTTAATTAAAAAAATAAACATTTAATTAATGACAAGCAACTGATGAGGATTTATCCTGTATTATAGCGAATGCATATTCTTCTACAGAAGGCACTTGAATTTCTAAGAAAGCAATGAGAAGAAGACAGAATGATCCTGCAAGATTTACTTCTGTTCAGCTGAAATGCTATCTGTCATAAATCAGATGTCACCCTTTTGCTGCGTAGGAATGCCACGGTTAACAGATGTACGAACGTTCAGAGAAAGGCCATCTTACAAAGGTGAAAGGAAATGCTACAACCTGCATAATGTCTTCTCTGAAGATTTCTGTAGTAATTTAGTAGCCTAAATAATCAAGGGTGATATAGAGCAGGAAAAATGACTAAATCAAAGTTCTCCTGACTTTGAGAAGAATTTATGGTTTAAAGTTTGAGTTGTATAATTGGGCATGGTCTGAACCTTACAAGTAAAATTATTATCTTCTTTTTTGAAAACTCTAAGGAAAATGCATTCTTGAAATAAACCAATTATTTCTATGACTTAATTAAAAATAATAAATATTAAACAAATGGAACTGACAGGAATTTTACCTCCAAGTTTATCTTTGAGAAGAATTTATGGTTTAAAGTTTGAGTTGTATAATTGGGCATGGTCTGAACCTTACAAGTAAAATTATTATCTTCTTTTTTGAAAACTCTAAGGAAAATGCATTCTTGAAATAAACCAATTATTTCTATGACTTAATTAAAAATAATAAATATTAAACAAATGGAACTGACAGGAATTTTACCTCCAAGTTTATAAAAATAACTGAACAAATAGCAAAAACAATGTAACAATACAAAGCACTGCTGTTGAACTAATCTCACATTAAAAACCTGTCAGGAACATGGTAACTGGCCCAGAGTTGCATAAAATATTTTGACACCCAGATACATTTTGTATATATTATTTTAACTAGGAGTCTCAACATTTTTCTGTTTTGTAAAACTTTTGTATTTTTAACAACACTTTATTTTTTCCCCCCACTTCTTTAACTTTATGCTTTCTCTGTTTCCCCAGGAGTCGTCTTTGGTGCTTCACTCCAAAAGAAAAGAAAACAAAAAAAGTGTTATTTTCATGTTCCCAGCTGCTTGAATGAATATTTCCATGATACAATGTTTTAGGTTACATGATAAAGCTCATCTCTCTCGGTGTGAGAGCACCTGTGTGTCTCTAGGGCTGAGAGCAGAGAGGGGTTGGCTGTGGGACCTGGGGAGTCCCCGCCAGGTCTAGGTGGGTGTGTATGTGTGTGTGTGTGCACAACTGTCTGTACCAGCAATGGGAGTCGGGCTTCGTATGCCCAGGTGCCAGCACAGCTGGGGAGACTGGGATCCAGGAGGCAGCAACTGGACAGACCGAGTAAGCCCAGCTGCTGGAGGGATCCACCCTGTACATATGCATATATATGTTCTCACCCGTGGACTTCCACCCAGTCCAGCCAGAGAAGGGAGCAGGATGAGACTGTTGGTGCTGTCCATGTTCGTGCGAGGGCTCTGAGTGTCTGTCTGCGATTTATGTGGCTATGGATATATGTATATATGTGGTGTAATATGTGTGCTCTATGTGTGTGTGCCTACTGGGAATACATCTTAAGCCTCGCTGCCAGTTGGACCCGGAGACATGGAGCTGCAGCAGCCTCACCTCTCTCAGACTGTTGGATCTGGCATGATAAATTTTCCTCTGAGAATATGGGCTATGTACCTGGTTTGCCTTTGTCACAAACAAGATATAGCATATATGTAGTATACACATGTGCTTTTTGTGTGCATGCCTGCTGAGAATACATCTTCAGCGTCACTGCTGGTTGGATCTGGGGACATGGAGTGGCAGCAGCCTCACCTCTGTCATGCTCTCATGAGCATCCCTCTGTTGGATGATATATCTTCCTCTAACAGAATGATTCTTCTCTCTCCCTCTTTGGTTAAATACAATTTAAAAACAAGCCACTTGTGGAGATGTCTGACATTTTCATTTGCAAGTATCTTCCATTTTTCCTTCTCTACCCACAGTCGTATTGTATCAGAAATACAAAGCAAATACAGGAACGAGGTGTTAAAAATGCACAACAGTTTCCTCTTGCTTTGTATACATCTCTTCTGTCCGAAGGTATTTCTTTCTAGATCCCTGATTGACCAAATGGTCTCATCTGTGTTTGTTTAAACAAAACATGTTACATTGGGCCTTAATTTGTATTTTTGCTCCAGGGGTTTTGCTATCTTATCTGCTCAAGGTAGAGTTAGCTTTTCATCTCAAGTGAAATTATCACTCTTTTTCTGTTAATAGTGTTCTTCACAGGAACAGTGGTGACTTTTGTTCATGAGTTTTGACTAGAGACTGGTTATCTACTCTTCTACAACTTACATGATGCCTGATCAGTAATAATACTTAAACTGCTCCTAGTTTTAAGGTGAAAAAGTGCAATTCACACTTTGAAAAGTAAATGCTTCAGAATCCATCCTATCCTTAATCACTTCACTATCCACAGCTTCCAAAAGATCATGACACACTTCAATATTCAGGTTTTCAAAACAATCATGTACACAGTAAAAGGCACTCAGAAGTCTTCTGGAAGAGTTTTAGCTCGGGTATTGGCACACCTGAGGATGTGACTATCTCTCGCTCATTCAGGAGCCTTTGTCAGTAGGGTTCTGCTGCTGCTGCTTTTGGTGTTCCTCACCTTACAAAGAGAGAAAGGGGAGAAAGGGAGATAGGCTTCAGGATGGACGTGGATTGGGGGTGGGTTTTGGTGGATGACAGTGAAAGACAAAATACTCCATGTGGGAGGAAAAATAGGAAACAGAAGGAAAGAGACAAAGTGATCACAGAAAGTAGAGTAGAAATAAGTTTCTTAAATGCCTGCTTTCAGGTACTGAGGAACATATACACGCAGCTAAAGTGATATATACACTCTGCATTTTGACTTTCACAAGTCCAACTACCAGCCAGAAAAGATGCACACTTTATTCCAGCATGCATTTCTCTTATTGGCCTTATCCTTCATGGTACCGATCAGCTAATACTGCTAATAATAACTGTGGCAGTTAGAAAACAGTGTCTTGCAGAGCAAACCCTTCTGGGGAGAGCTTTTCTGTCAGTGAAGCAAATACTCTGTAGCATGTGTGGAAACACATTCACATTCTTTATATTCCCATGCTACTGTAGAAGTATTGATTAAAATGCTACATTCAGCAATGTAAAGTGCATATACTTGGTTGGGCTAAGTTGTGATCCTGATCTACTTGATGTTTGGTTAACCTGGTTGTAAATAAAGAACCAAAGCACTGCAATATTTGTGCAAGTAATCCATCAGTTTAGTTGCATGAACAGCTTTACAGCTCTTTCCAGTACTTTCTAAATCACACTAGCTAGTGCTGAAGAACAAGCAACAGATTGTTCCACATGCCCCAAAGTGAAATGATTAGGACTGAAAATCCAGACAATTAAATTTTCTCCTATATGACTGAATCAATTGTAGTCTCTTTGTTTCTTTTGGGACAAGAAAAATTTTGAAACAGCTGTCATGGGGAGAGGGAAATATACATTCTCAAAAGACTTCCAAGGTCTGAGTTTACAAAATAAACTAGAAGATGTTTATATGCATTCTGAATGGTTTATAAGAACTATGGACTTTTAGAGAATTGTAATCTTTTGCTGATGGATGGAATACAAGAGGGTTCATTGGTCTCTCAAATTAAACATACACGTCAGCGTCTAAAAAAATTCCATGTGCCTTTGATAACTTGAAAACTGAATGTTGTAAATAATGCAGTTAGTTATTTCCAGTACTAAGCAGTAATATCAGATAACATGAAAAGAATGCCGTGGATATAATTATCTCAAAAAAAAAAAAAAAAAAAAATTATAAGCTTTTCTGCGCTATCATTCCAATCACCTATAAGTAGTAGCTTGGTAAACTACTCAGCTACAAACTATTCAACCATTCTTTATTTAATATTAAAGAGATGGTGGTAGTAGCTCTTAGCAATAATAGCGGGGCCCACAGAAAAAAGAAACCAGACAACTGTTAGCACTACTACTGTCTGGAAATGGACAGAAGTCTTTTCATCAGTTGGTGGAAGGAAGTGGACAGGCCAGTCCAGGTGACTTGATAACTGTCTTCTGCCTTCTTAAGGAGAGATTAGAGATGAGATAGACTTGCCAGTCATTTTTATTTGGATCGGGAAAAAGAAACAGTAAGATTAGCCCAGCAAAGGCTATAATTAACAAAAAGATCTGAGTGCAGAAGTGGCTGGCAGGCCCCTCTCCTGATCAGCAGATATCTAGCTGAAGCAGAGGAAGAGTTGGGAAGACAGGTATGGCTTCCTTCAGTTGGCTGAATAAAGGGAAAAAAAAAAAAAAAGAGAGAGAGAGAAATTAATTTCCTTTGTTCTAGAGAACAAAGAAATCAACCATTTAGCTAATAGACCTGTAAGGTTGCCTTTGTGGAGAATGACTTGATATTGAAAGAAATAGTATGTGATAATGGAGTGAATAGTACTGTTACTTAAGAAATTATATTGCCCAGAAAAGTGGATTTATTCATAATATATTTTAAGACTTTTTTTTCCTACTGTTTGGCTGCTTTTTTTTTTTTTTAATCTTGCAATCCAAGAGACAAAAATCCCAGTTGAAAATTACTTCAATGCACAGTATGATAACGTTCTTTAGAGTTCAATCATATTTTTAGTCATGTGATTTTCTTTATTTTGCAAGAAGGTGTCTGAGAAATAAACTTTCACTATTACTTATCTCCTAGTAAGTAAAAAAACCCCCAAAAACAGAACTATTTTTGAGAAGACCTTTGTTGTCCTGTACAATCATTTCCTTTCCGACTGCACTAGAGGTTCTAAACCATTTTCCAAACAGTATTAGGCATGTTCTAACCTCAGCAGAGTTGGTTCAGCATTCAGGAATAGTGTTTGATATTTTGTCTGAACTGAGGGATCTGTTAAGGCTCCTGTAAAGAAAGAATATAAGCTTGCCAGAGGCTCAATCATTGAGATCCAGACAGATTTGTGTGTTTTGTATCGCTGGTTGACAAACCTTTGATGTTACACTGAACAAAGTAAGCAGAGAACATATCCTTTAGAAATATTTCACTCTGTCAGGACAGATACATTATAATTAACGTTGGATAGCTTTCCAGGAGCCTGGCAAGCAACATGGAAAAGCAGTACATGAATACCAGAGTAAATTTCATCACAGAAATCAATATATTATATTCTGTGTTTCTATGATTCTCCATACATGTTTATGAATAAGAACATGAGATAAAAATGTTCCCCAAATATTGAGTAATCTTGCTCCAGATTAGATCAGATCAGGTCTAATTCTGATTTCTGAAATGAGCTTTGTTTATTAGTGTATTAATAGTCATAATCTCATATTCTGTTATTCCATATGAGATACTAAATGAAATCTCAGAGTTACATTAGTAATAAACAGGGACAGTTACAGTGTAGTCATTGAATTGCTTTGAATTGCTCAGTGTCTTGAGAACAGAAAATGAGGCAATCATTTTTCAGTAGTAGTGATTTTCAAAAAAGGCACTAAGCCATCAAAAAAGAATTTAATAAAATCTCTTTTCATGAAACCAAGAAAATTTAGAATAGAAGGAAACATATTACATGAAGAAAAAAAATTCATAGTGCTGACAACACATTTGAAGCTGAGCTATATTGTAAACATTTAAGTATGGACTAGATTTGCTGATTCCATCCTATAGGTTAAATCTAAATTAAATTCCAATACTTCTGTGAAGGGATAACTTCTACAACATTTATTGGTATATGGTGGTACAAACACCGCATAACAAGCTTGTAAGGAGTAAAATAAGTTAATATGCAAGCAATTGTACGGCAGAACATCAAAATGCCTGAACAACTAGCGTCTAAATTCACAAAATAGCATGTATTACGACTTCAAAGAATTAAGTTTTCAAGGTATGTATTAATAATAGCAATGCTATATGGTTTTAAAGGGAAACAAGTTAATTGCATTACTGAAGGTGAGAAGTTTTTATTTTTGGTTATATGGGCCTATGTTGATTTGACTGTTCATGAAAGGATGGCTACAAGATCCTAGAATGGCTGTTTAGACCTAGTTCCAAAAACAGTTGTGGGCACAGTCGAGAAATGCTTGAGGAAAGGGAACAGGCACAAAGTGTTCCATTATTTTCAGAAACAAGCAGGTGCAGGCAGGTAGAACCAGGCTCAGCGTGCACCATGTCTGGTAGAGGGAAGTACTACAGAAAAAAAGTATTGCATTCTTTTAGTCTTTTTGAAACAAGAGGGAAACAGAGAGGGATCATTCCTAAGCCATGTTCTGTCTCTTGCTGAGTATAAGCCAGGATTTACAAAATGTAAGGACCGCTGCACTAAATCAGATCATCTCCCCATTATCCTACTCCCTACAGAGGCCATTAGGGAGAGAAGCACCAGCCTTACTCACTCCCAGAAACTCTCTGGACAAAGTGTGTTGAACAAAGTGTGCTGAACAAAGTGAGCACTGCAAGAGGTAGTGAACAATAATTCCTGATTCATACTCCAGCAGAATACCTGCCTATGTAAAATGAATTGTGAAATACATATTTGTTCAACTCAGCTCTTATACCAGTGCTACTATTGTGACGAATAACCCAACAAAACCAGTTAAGAGCTGATAGCATTAACTCAAACAGTAACAGTTAAACTGTGTTAAAAGCATGTTAACAAGTAGAAAGATATATTCTTACATTGCTAGGTTCAACTAATTCAGAAGAAAATAATTATTTCAGAAAAAAATCACTTTTCTTCGCAAGGTGAAGTTGATTTATACCTGATCTTTACTCTGAGGCATTTCAGCCAGCATATTAGGATAGCAGCTACCAGTGGATGTTACTCAAAATTGTCGACATCCATTTTCAGGGTTCTGCACTGAGCATCTCAGGAAGAATTATATGAAGACAGAACCACATTCTCAGAAAATAATACCCTTTCAGGCAAATTACAAGCAAGCCCTTTGACAGGTTCATTATAAGCCTTTTTGTACTTTAGATTTATTAAACTATTTTAACTCATACTGTGAAAATTATATGAGAAAAAGGAAGAAAAAAATAAGTCTAGGAGAATTCTATTACCGATCTAACAAACAAGTGACTCAATTTTTAGAAATAGATCTTGATCTGGGTGTCTTGGCCTCCAGTAAAGGAGCTTCCACTTATTTCTTCACAAGAATTAGCACTGATTTTTTTCCCGTAAAGAGATAAAAGACAAAAATGTGTCATGATTTCTGTGTAATGAAAAGCGATTTGAAAAAAAAAAATTGA
This sequence comes from Fulmarus glacialis, assembly GCF_000690835.1. Classification (NCBI taxonomy): domain Eukaryota; kingdom Metazoa; phylum Chordata; class Aves; order Procellariiformes; family Procellariidae; genus Fulmarus; species Fulmarus glacialis. Next base: position 8,772 of record NW_009209744.1, read on the forward strand.
ATTGAAGTAACAGGGCACTGAGACTTCTGGGCATGTTACTTGAGAAATCTCCAACACTGCAAAGACCTAGGAAAAGTGATGCCTTTGTCTTTTCCTGTGATCTATTGCTGCTTCATGGTATTTGACCATGTCTAGGTTTCTTTTGGAAATATCCTGGTACATTATTCAGAACAGTCCAAGTTTAAGCCAGGGAAACACAAGTCAGTGTCTTCAGCTAATGCTAAACTACAATTTAGAGTCTGTATCACATAGGTCATCTGGACAATCATATATAGAGATATTGATACTATGTTGCAATTTATAATGGAGGATGTCTGTAGCTCTACCATTTCCATTCTTCCTCCTCTCCTCCCTTGCCCAATAAATAAGCACCAGTGATTATCAATAAGGTTTTAGAAAACTCCCCTTTTCTCCCACTTCCACATATAACATATATTTTATAAAGTTCATGTTGTTCTGAAGAACCAAATAACAGCCACAGTTACAGAAAAGAGCAAAGCATATATGTCAATATCTCATGTAACATGGTGTTATCTTTATTTTCAGTAAGTCTATGTAATTCTATCAGATGTCTGAATGTTCAAAAATGCTAAGGCTTAACTGAAGAAAATAATATCCCAGTTACTTCAATCACTTTCTGTATTTATTATGTTACTGGGTTGTTTTATTTTTTTACATGCACACACACACATGCTTATACATGTATAGATATGCATATGAGGTGAGCACGGGAGTCTTACTCTCTAGTCCACAATTTGTTTTGTCTGCCTACATATTTTTGCAGGCAAACTTTATATACCTAATCTCAGTGAAGCTATTGGAAGGCAACATTTGTAATATAGCCGGAGGAATGATTTAATCAAATTGAAGGATATGAACAATTACATGTTCATAAATGAGTCTTACAGGAAACAAATATCATTATAATACAAAGATTGATATCTGGGATGATATATATTTGTGCACAGAGTGTTTGGTATTGATCAAGAGAACAAAAGCACCAATCTATTAAAAAAAGCTTTTCATAAAAATGATTCAGAACAAAGATACTGCTGAATGCCGGGTGCCCACCAAAGCCGCTCTATCACTTCCCTCCTCAGCTGGACAGGGGAGAGAAAATATAACAAAAGGCTTATGGGTCGACATAAGGACAGGGAGAGATCATTCACTAATTACCGTCATGGGCAAAACACTTGACTTGGGGAAATTATTAGTTTAATTTATTACCAATCAAATCAGAGTAGGATAATGAGAAATAAAACCAGATCTTAAAACACCTTCCCCTCACCCCTCCCTTCTTCCCAGGCTCAGCCTCACTCCCAATTTTCTCTACCTCCTCCCCCTGAACGGCACAGGAGGATGGCGTTTGCAGTCAGTTCATCACATATCGTGTCTGCCGCTCCTTCCTCCTCAGGGGGAGGACCCCTCACACTCTTCCCCTGCTCCAGCGTGGGGTCCCTCCCACGGGAGACCATCTTCCACAAACTTCTCCAACATGAGTCCTTCCCACGTGCTGCAGTTCTTCAAGAACTGCTCCAGCATGGGTACCTTCCATGGGGTGCAGTCCTTCAGGAGCAGACTGCTCCAGAGTGGGTCCCCCACAGGGTCACAAGTCCTGCCAGCAAACCTGCTCCAGTGTGGGCTCCTCTCTCCATGGGTCCACAGGTCCTGCCAGGAGCCTGCTCCAGCGCAGGGTCTCCACAGGGGCACAGCCTCCTTCAGGCGCATCCACCTGCTCTGGCATGGGGTTCTCCAGGGGCTGCAGGTGGATATCTGCTCCACCATTAACCTCCATGGGCTGCAGGGGGACAGCCTGCTTCGCCATAGTCTTCACCAGGGGCTGCAGGGGAATCTGTGCTCTGGCGTCTGGAGCACCTCCTCCCCCTCCTTCTTCACTGACCTCGGTGTCTGCAGAGTTGTTTCTCTCACATATTCTCACTACTCTCTTCCGGCTGCAGGTTGTTGTGCAGCTTTTTTTTCCCCTTCTCAAATATGTTATCCCAGAGGCACTACCACTGTCGCTGATGGGCTCAGCCTTGGTCAGCAGCAGGTCCGTCCCCGGCTGGCATTGGCTCTATGGGACATGGGGGAAGCTTCTGGCAGCTTTTCACAGAAGTCACCTCTGTAAGCCCCCCGCTACCAAAACTTTGCCACGCAAACTGAATACAACACAATAATGCAATCTTAAATAACGAAAGAAAAATTAAAACCATGGACTTCTTAGTGCCTGGGCAAAGGAGACTTTTTTTTATTACTGTTTTTCTGTACAGTTAGCACATAGTGCTAATAGGTTGATTTTTTTTCACTTTTCTTATGCAAACAAGGAACAATCTCCTTTTGTGTGTAAGAGGGAAATATTTGAAATTTAAACTCTGGAGAATACAGTAGCTGTATAGTACTGTATCCTTTGTTTAAATAATTAATTTTAATAGATTGCTTTCTGATAATTATTTGATCTTTGGTAATCCTAAAAAAAACCTGTCAAGACTTTAAGAATGAGGTTCCCAGTGTGTTAGAGACTGTGTATAGAAAGACTTTCTGACATACGCAACAAATGACTTAAGAGCAATACCCATTGGTAAATGAATCATACAGAATACCACATAAAGTTTAATATGATAAATACACAAGACAAATGGGTGGGATATTAAACAAATACTTCTGAAATCAATGGAGCATTTACTGCAGTGTTGTGCAGGCATGATATGAGCTGAATTTTAAGGCAAGATCTGAAGCAAGACCATGTTGTTCCTTTGTAATATTTATTGTGCACTCCTGAAGATCAGCACTACCACTGAGGAACATTTGAAGACACTTGATCCATTAGTAGTGAGAGCAAGTGGAATTTTACAAAATTTTTTTACAAAAAATATCATGCATGTGTCTTTTAGGAAAATGTTACCTATGGAAAGGCCACAGAAAGTTTATATGTAACTACAAGACTGCAATATTTGAAGGATTTGTGATTTTAATCCAGGTTTTAGTACAAGTCCGAAAAGAGACAACAATATGTGTGCTCATTCACACGTGACTTAAATACTAACTGTATTTGCATCATCTTTAGAAATAAAGAATTAGTTTCAGCAAATAAGATCCTTTTTGTTCTTACCCAAAGTCTGGTATACATACCTAGTAGTCCTCAAGGTAAATATTCCACTTTTTATTATCTTAAAAATGCATGTGCTCTGGCTAATTATATTTTTGTATGTTGATAAGGTACTAGATTTTGTAAACCTTGCTAGGTGCTTTTGTGAACTGTTTTACTTGAGCGCTATTGAGATCATCCAGAAAGACCATGTCAATACTGCATCCTGCATCCTCTCTTGCTGATCATAAAGAGCATAAAATGTGGTACATTGCTATGGTAGTGTTTTCTAGTGAGACTGAAATGTTATCATCTCCAGCGAGAAGTAGGGGTAGAAATATTTTTTGAAAGCTTATGTTCACATAAGGATATCTCCTGAAAGTAGATATGATAAAATTTTCAAGAATCTAATTCTCATAGATATGTGGTGCAACCCCATTTATGTTCACCATCTCTTTATATTGAAGCATAGGAAGTAAAGAGAAGGGAAATCGTACACGTGATTCTTAATGGTTTTGTTGGTAAGCCTCAGCTCTTCTGCATATTCCCAGATTTCCCATGGTGACAGATGTAAGCTTGAAGAAACAACCAGGTAAACTAAAAAGAAAGCAAAGCTTTCTCTTTAGCAAATTCTGTACTTTTTTCAGGGTATTAGAATATTTGCAAAATTCAAGCTTATTGAGTTTCTGTCAGGAAATCTTAAATTTATTTGAACAGCACAGGAAGAAATATATAAAGAATATATTTCTAGGTCTTTCGGGCAAATTTTCCTAAAAAATCTGATACATCATTAGTTGACCTATGCCTATTAAAATTCTTACTAAACGATTTGTATTTAGAATTCAAATACATGCTTTCTGGCATACATTTTATTTTCTTTCTACAGGCAATGATAATCAATTTTTATTAACCACATTTGTAAGGAAACACTAAATCTCATTTTGCTCATGTGTTGGATTTCCGCATGTGACTGTAGTAGTTTAACTTAATGCACTTTTGTATTTATTTATTCAGCATGCAGGTGCTTTCAAAAAATAAACATAAATCATGCACTGCTACAACCTGCAGCTGCAGCATCCAGATCTATGTCTCTGGCAGGGCTGCTCTCAGAAACAGGGAAGCAAAACTATAGCTAAATCAAATAAATGTAGCTTGTCACAACACTGTGCAAATTCATAAACCTAGGTGACTACGAAATGTAAGCAGTCAATTCCTCGTCATTGAGAAAAGCCACAAGAAAAAAAAACAAAACAACTATAGCATTGACAGACTTATTTTCAGGGTACTTGCTTAAGTTATAGGAAAATCAAGGGTTAAATCCCTGTTCCGAACCTGTGGGTCACAAATTCTAAGGGAGGGCTCGCAGTTAGAGACCGCGGCTCTCCGTGTCCCTGTAGCTGCTTGCGGAAGAAAATACAGAGCTGCTGTTTTGATTGCATGCCTCAAAGAGGAAAGGGAAAAACAAGCAAGAGTAAAAAGAAGCTGTGCTGATAAAGCGGTAAAAAAGGTGGCCAGAAGGAAATCTTTAGTTAGCAATCACATTTAAACAGAAAGGCTGGGTTGTTTCATGAGCAGTAGAGGGGAAGATGGAGCAGGCAGCTGAATATCCAGTTGTGTCTCTGAGAGGGCTCCCAAGTGCTATCCTGGCCAGTGATGCCGCTCTGTCTTGGCATCGTCTCAGAACGACTTCCATGGCTGCTCTTCGGATAGGCCTATCTGCACAGGCCAATATCCCCCCTGCCACAGTCATACTCGGGGGCGACGAAGAGCTAAAGCAGGGTACGGGGCTTTGCACAGGTTTGGTTCATGCGCACAGCATAAGTTCTTATGCATGAATTGTTTCTTTAATATACTGAGTACAGCTCAGTCAACAGGAAAAGAAGGCAACCAAGAGAGCAAGGGAACCATAAAATCTGAATGAGGCCCCAGGAGAGCAAAGCAAGCCACAGTCATAATTTTCAACCGTTCTCGCAGTCTGGAAGTGGTCTTATTTTTTTCTTAACCTATTTTATAAGATCAGGCTTTGGAAACAGGAGAATTGCCATCACAGACCATGGTATGAAGTTGACCATCCTCCATTAACAACTTCTAAGTAATTTATTGTGGCTGTTAGTTTATAATGTTAGTTTATAATCTGACCTATTTCTATCCAAATTTCTGGAAACCTTTCATGTGTTAAACTTTACATATGGCTTATCCCATTGTCCATGTTTTTATTTCTTTTTTAGCTTGCTATTTTTAAAAGAAAATGCTATGAGTGAGAGTATAAATAGATGAGGTAAATTTCCAAAGTCAGACATTGCAGTATGGTCAAGTCATGTCTCCCTGGTGCTGAGGTATAGAGGTCAGAATCACTATTAAACAGAAGCATATATGTACAAGAATATGTGTATCATATGTTAAACAGTAAAAAATGACATTATATTGTATATTATACAGAGATAGTGTTTAAAGTTCAGATTTAAACTTCTGTAAATGTATTTAAACTTGCCCATGGGCAAGATTTTCATGTTACAACTTGAAAAAAAAAGAGGATTTAAGTACTGCATATCTCTTAACAAGAACATTTATTGCAGAAATAGAACGTTCCTCAGAACAGTCATGCTTCTTACTTCTTATTAAATATACATATTAAGGAATATATTTTAATCCTTTTATCTGTGAGTTTCAGAAAGCTGTTCTGAGTTATCTGGCAATATTCTTCACTTTTAAGTTCTGTGAAGAACAAGCATTCAATAGCTTTTGACATAAAACACCATGCAGCATGTATTGTCAAACTGAGCTTTCTGAAGAAATTATTTTCTGAAACTAATAGGTTGAATGTTGTGGATTGTTCTAATGATGTTCACTGCTGTCAAAAAGTACAATAATAACATTCCAAATTTAGCATTTCAGTTAGAACTGACTGCCAAAAAATCCCCATGATCTAGCCCAACATGCCTTGTCTGCTGCATGATTTTGCTTCATTCTTATTTTTGGGTTTCCCCAATGAGGAGTTCTGCCATTCAAAACTGACTAGAGGCAGTTGATAAAATTCAAAACTCACTTTAAAATTAATAAAATATTGATGAATCTTAGTCTTATTAAAAAGTTGGCATAAAGTATAATCAGAACTGATGAGTGGTTGGTGATATTTGATATTAAAAAAAATACCAACACCCCCATTGTCTTTCATATTCTTTTAAAAAAATAATTCTTTTTTTTTCCCCTTCAGGCTACCTCTTCTACTTCCCAAATGCTTTATGGTCTTAGGTTTTTCAAATTTTATCTCAGAACAGGTTAAAATAAAGGTGAAAATAATTCAAAAAGTTTTGCAAATAAGCTATTTCTAGTATTTGCCATTTCAGCTTAATTAATTGATTTTTAGACAAACTTTCTTTTGAAAAATGGTAATAACCTGGCACATTTCATGGTGTGCTCCAACAAAGGCTAATGTTTATCTGTGACAGAGGTTTTGACTGCTCCTTTTTGCATTGGCTTTTAAAATTTCTGGTATAATCATAACAACAACAACAACAACAACAACAACAACAACAACAACAACAATAATAGTATTCTTTTTTGTATCAGGAGTCTCTTTTGCTGTGGTGCAATCACTTCCATGGTCTGTCCAGCACCCAAAAGAAAAATACGAAGACCTTAGTTAGTACTGAATCAGTGTTAATAACACAGATTTGAATACCACATATAAACTATTGGTGTTTTAGAAGGGAGGTAGCGATGCTGTCATGTCGCTTACGAAACTAGGAATGTAAACAGCAAAACGAAAATGTCTACATCCTGTGCCAAGTTAGGAAAATACCAACCTTGAATAATATATATTAACTGACATGTTAGAAACAGAGTAGACATCCAGATAAACAGTTTATGTACAGTTTATCTGCAATTTTTTTTTACAGCTTTAATATTTGCCTCTATATGTTAGAGATGGTTTGAGCTAGAAAACCTAGAAGAATATGCATTAGGAAAACAGTCTTGAAATGTAACACAGAAAAGAACAATCAGAAATATATTACATTACTTCTTCTTTATTCCTTCATGACTTCACTTTTTTCAGATTACTAATGTGTTAACAATACGTACATGATGATCATCAGTTTGACAGGACAACAAAGATGCTGTCTTTATGTAATATTCTGTCTGATTAAAAAAATAGATTTCTTTTCCAAAGTGAGATCAAGTAGATAGGAAGCTGATACAAGGTTGAAAACTACGGTTGCTTGGAGAAGGCAGATAATCCTTCACTTTCAAATTATTCACCCAAATACAAGCTTTCATTTCAGACTTTAGAAACTAGTGTGCTTCTTTAAGGAAGGGGAAAAATGTTGGAGGACCAACAAGGCAATGTGTAAAATGAGTCATCAAAACAATGTTTTGATGTAAGAGAAATATGAAAAATCCTTCTAATGTTCCCTAAACATAGGTGAAAAAAGAAATAGAAAATAATAGAGTACCTTTTGTATAATTCTTCATTTTGAATGTTCGGTGTTGATTAATTTTCTTCATATATATTTAAGATTATTTAATGAAAAATGTGTCTGACAAGTTCGTGGTGGTAATAACTAGTGTTGACTGATTATGTACGGCACAGTGTTGAATTAATATAACTTTTTAAAGAGTAGAATAGCTCCCCTAATAGATAATCCTTGCAGCTTCTTCATCATGAAGGGCCATGGCTAGATAAGAAAAAACATTATTTTTTAACAGTTAAGACAGACATATTGGTCCTGTTAAAATCCATCTTCATCATCGTTGTTAGTTATAAAGTTATATCTTTAATGAACGTCACTGTATAATACTAGAGAAGATACCAGATTAAAATAGAGATGATACTTTTAAGAGATGTCTCTTTTATTAATGAAATATATTTTTGATATAGCAGTGTACATTCCCTTCAGACTCTTTGAAGATAAAAATAATCATATACAGAGATAGCTCTTGTAATCATAGAATTTGATGCCCAGAGGTATAAAGTGCAGATTTTGGATTTCTTTTGTAACTCAGATCTCTGATGTTACTAGAAATGGATGTTGTAGATTAAGAAGTTATAGAAGAGTAGATACTGATTTAAGAGTTACAGAAAAGTCCTTGTAATGGATCAGAGTACAGAAGATTAAAGTTCTGTTAAAAGCATTAACTTCCTTCAAATATCACGTTTCCAAATATGCATGTTACATACCCAGTTATGGCTGATGAAATGAATAGAGTATATCCTTCTGACAGAAATTTTATGTGGGCATTTACCCTGGGAGCACCAAGCATAAAACAAAACCTAAATATTAATAAGGACAAATGTTCACAACCCAGAACAGGTGTTAAGGCAAGCACCTTGCAGATAAAACCAGTAATAGTTGCTAAGCTAAATCCTCTTAAACATGTCTGAAATGTTACCTCTTAGCTGTTATGCTTTACTGCTCAAAAAGATGCCAAGAATTTAGTGCTAAGCTTCTGTGACCACTGTCGATTTTCCTTGAAAAGAGCAAGCAAATGATGTCGGACTACTGCTAAATTGTACTGGAAAATAATGCTCAATTTTATAATATTAATAGTGAAAAAAATACTGGAAATTAATAGTAACAGCAGTTCTTTGATTCAGTGTCAGGGTGCTGCAAGGGCTGGCTGTTCCCTACAGTCTGGGAGCCATGAGGTATTCCCGGGCTGGCAGAGCAGGGATCTTGTCAGACAGGGTCTGTCCCATTGCCCCCAGCAAGGTCATTTATTCGGCTATTAAACTGCTGGTTTGAAAGGGTTAATATCTGCATCATTTTGAAATACTTCTGTGCCAGACTTTGAACTAACAACCAACCTCTTTGAAGAAGGACTTTATTATACTTAAAATCTGGACCTGAGTACTCTGAGGAGGATTTTCTAGTCACAGAAACAATTATCTTCTTTGGTGTTGAAATAAAAGCGCTGAGTTTGTCAAGTCAATTTATGTTAATCACTGGTAAAAAAATGAAACTATTTCTTTTCTTTCTTTGCATACTTTCAGGAAAATAAGAAAATCTTTCC